>NW_021323598.1:0-291 GCF_001605985.2 Dendrobium catenatum | reverse complement strand
TCCATATCTCATCCAAGAGCTATCTCAGCATTCAAGATCCTCAAAAAACCTTTTCCAATTATTTCCCTACCCTTCCCAAGCCTTTCCCCACAAGATCTTGGCCTCCAAATCACTCATTGGTGAAGAGAGAGAGATTTCAGAATAACTCCAAATCCAGCAAGATCCAGCTCCTGAGGCCTTCTACAAAGTTGAAGAGGGTCATAGCAGCTTTCCAACAAGCCCAAGAAGTCGAAAATCCGACGGTTGGATTGTAAGTTATGCCCATTTTAAGTTTAATTTTAAAATTGAAAC
>NW_021323597.1:0-429 GCF_001605985.2 Dendrobium catenatum | reverse complement strand
TCGACTTTCATAGGCAATGAGTTGGCTCGAACTCATAAAATTAAACTCGAGCCCAAATTTGAACTCATTTAACCCCCTACCTACAGTTACTTTATTATTCAATGAGCGTATAAATTAACTTATGAAATAGTTCTGATTTCTACGTAATAATATGAAAATTCAATTTCATATAAACCAAAATCAGTACAATTACATATTATACTAAACCTAAAATTTAACTCTTACAATAATAACCCTCAGTTATGTCTTAATGAAATCATGAATTTGAAATGCTTTCATTCAAATGCTTCAAATTTGAAGATTATTTAAATTGCATGATATTGTTTGTTTGAGAATTAGTTGATGACGGTAACCTATGTGAAAGAGTTTGAATCGAATCCTCTACGGATTGATTGTACATCAAAATTGGGATTAGGTGAATATCATATA
>NW_021323596.1:0-378 GCF_001605985.2 Dendrobium catenatum | reverse complement strand
ATCCACTTAATTGCAACTTCACTCTTGATATGCTCAAAGCTAGCATACATTCTTGCATAGAGACAAACCCTAGTCTTGGTGCATGAAATCTATTTGCTTATAAGTATATCATAGAATATAATATGTAGTAATAATAATATATAATATATTTTTTAACATAAATTGACATGTAATTAGGTTTCACCTCAAAACCCCTCTAGGTGTTAAACCTCGAGGTGGTTGCCACATTTAAAAAAGGCAAAAGCCTCATTGGTGCTAGTGAGGCTTATGCCTCAAGGTGTTCATTGTGCTCCTTAGTTTGAGGATTGCCTCATGGCGTGCACCATTAACAATTTTTGAAACCATGATTTTAGGAATTTGGGTAGTTGTCTAAGGGGG
>NW_021323595.1:0-200 GCF_001605985.2 Dendrobium catenatum | reverse complement strand
GGTAGTGGTGAATAACTCCAATCTTGGCACTATCCTAATTTAATCCAGTTTTCTTTTACTTTTATTTAGCGTTGTTCTACTCTTAAGAAATAGACGTGTTAGTGGTGGATAATGCCCCTCGTGGCACCAACCTTGTTTTAGTCTAGTTTTTTTTTTCTTTAGGTTAGGAATCTTCATTTCCTTAAGATTAGACGTGCCAG
>NW_021323594.1:0-279 GCF_001605985.2 Dendrobium catenatum | reverse complement strand
TGTATTTTTGTTGTAAGGAAATTTATTCTTTTTTTTTAATGAAAATTTTATATTTTCATAGAAAAAAAGTTCAATAGAATGGTACTTAGGTGTTTGATGAAATTCTGATGAAGTGAGATGATAAATTTTTGCTTGCCTTAGCTCTAGAATTTACTGAACACTCCCAGATAGACAAATGTGATTTTGTTTATATATAGAAAATCTTGTAGAAAAAATTTCATTGGACAAACACTTATGTAAAGAATCAATTGTTCGCCAAAATGAGCATATAGTTGTTCC
>NW_021323593.1:0-222 GCF_001605985.2 Dendrobium catenatum | reverse complement strand
AAAAAAGCCGTCCCAAACGAAGCTTTAGTTTTGCATAAACTTTTTTCCTTCGTGATTAACATATTGTTGATATTAGTTTATTTCGTACGTATAAAGATACAATAATGCTTTAAAATTCGAATTAACTGAGGACTGATTCTTATAATTCTATCTCATGAAATTAGATTTTTACGTACTATTATTTTTTGTGTCTCTATGAGCATAAAACACTCAATTTAACAT
>NW_021323592.1:0-320 GCF_001605985.2 Dendrobium catenatum | reverse complement strand
CAACTGTATTTGAAAATTTTTATGCAGGTTAAGATGATGTATTTTTCGCAATTCTCCTTCTAGCATTCTGTTAGACTGGTCCTCTATGGACTGGTCCAGCCGGCCCAATCCATTGGGCTGGCTCAATTTGTTTACAGGAGAAGGAAGCCGGCGGAACCCAGGGGAGAAAATAGGGTGGGTCCACTTGATTTTCAAATTGAATCTTGGAGCTAAAAGGAGTAGAAGCAAGGGCAATTAGGTCCTTTTTGTGTTATTTTTGAATTGTATGCATTAAGTAGGGAGAAAAAGATAGGTTAGGGTTATGTGAAATTTGCTTTGAG
>NW_021323591.1:0-2821 GCF_001605985.2 Dendrobium catenatum | reverse complement strand
TTTCAAAAACAAGATTAAAGCCCAAACAGGATAACTAATATTGATATCAATATGAAGGATATTACAATCTAAGCATGTGATATCAATACATCATAAGATTTAAAAACAAAAACATCTAAGGAAAAGAAAGTACAACACATTTTCCTAACCCACAAAAACAAAAACAACAACTAAAGAAACACATAAAATCAAGTGCAGCTATCACTCAGAAGGACCCTGATCTGAAGGAGGAGGAGGAGGTGCAGCACCAAAGAAGTTATAGTAGCTGCTAATCATGACCATGTTGGAGTTAATACCGTCTATCTTCTCCCTCATCCATCCCATGTCATGCTGATACTGTGCAGCCTGCTGCTGAAGATGAGTCTCAATTAGATCAAAATGTTGATCAACATGAGTCTCAAGGCGATCAAATTTTTGAACCAAATCATAATAATTTGGTTCATTTGCAGGTGCAGGTGCAGCTTCATGTTATTCCTCAGTATCACTAATGACATGTGTTTTACTTGGTTCTTCTTTATTGAAGATTGCTCTAAATTATCCATCATTGTAGTAGAGCGGTTCTTCAAACTCTTGATCAGGATGAACCAAATTGTATTTCTTCTCCATAATGTAGGCAACTAGATGTCCTAAGGCAATGTTCTTCTTTCATTTATGCTCGATATGACAAATTTTAGAAAGTTCATAAAGATAGTCAAGGATTAGTTGGGCTTCATTTATAGGTTCTTTAGTCATGATCAAAAAGGTCACTAAAGAAAGAAGAGGAGTATAGTTGATTCTATCACTAGCTTTAGGAATTATAAAAGTTCTAAGAACATGCTAGATGATACGAACATTACGAATGAGACCGAATACTTTAGGTATATGCTCGTTAAAAAGGATTCCTCTAAGCACTTTATTAATTTCATACCATTCATATTCAGTTGAGGTGATCAAGGTATGTGCTCTAGCTCCCTCAGTCCTTAAGTTCAGACAGGCTCCTAAGTCAGCTTTGGTGATTTTAACTTTTTTTCTTAAAGACAAAGGAACGGATAACAGTATGGTCGGAGTTGAAAGACATGTTTGCCAGGAAGTAGAGAAATGTTTCTTTGTTGTAGAGATAAACTAGGGTGAGGATAAAACCAAACTGAGTTGAAGCAAACAAGTTCATCACCTGAAAGGTTAGTTGCTCCTGGACAAGAATTCTATAGGGTGTGATCTTAGCAGAGAAAAACCTAGGGAAGGATTCTTCATTGGCTTTAGAAAGAAAGTTCTCAGATGAATTCTTAGGTGGACCCCTGGACAGAGTCTTTTGACGCTTACTAGAACTTGCCATTGAAAAAATGATCTAAAGTACGAAAGAGTTTGAAAGTAAAGTGAGAGTGTGACTGTTAAATTCCAAAGCCCATCTATTTATTAAAAAATGACTGTTCATACCAGACGAAATCACTTTCGTACCATACAAATTTAAGTTCTTCCCGTACGAAAACATTTCGTTTGGACGAACAAATGAGTCCAAAATAAAACAACTTTTCGTAATCACACAATTTACGAAGCATCCTTTCATACAGACTTTTAACCAAAATGATCGTACAGACGAACACGTGTTCATCCTGGGAGGATCATAATTTATGATAGTTTTAATGATAGTTGAATCAGTCCCCGCATCAATCCGCCATGTGTTCGTTTGGACGAACCAAAGATTCGTATGTACAAACAGGCATATTAAAAATGATCTTATCCATTCAACTGACATTCAATTGTCCCATCATTTGAACAAGTTTGTCCTGGATGATCGTGACGATCGTACATACGATGTGAAATTTAATAAAAAAATAACTAAAAAGTTGCATGCAAACGGTTCAAAATCCGACAGTTTGACACACTACATAATTCGTCCCGTACGAAAACATTTCGTCCCAGATGATTGTCACTTAAAAAATTTTAAATCATGCACTCAATCAAAACTAAAGCACAAGTACACTAAAAACAGAATGAAAAATAAAAAAACAAACATAAAATATAAAATAAGTCACAAACACAAGGATAAACAGAAAAAAAATACTAACTAAAAACACACATCAATGTTGCAGAAAAATATTTTTATTAAGCATTCAGATCGATTACCCTAAGCCTTGTTCTTAATGCACTAAAAATATCAAAGGCTAAAGGTTTTATAAAAATGTCTGCAAGTTAATTTTCAGTAGAAATATGAATGAGTTCAATTTCTCCTTTAGATATATGATCCCTTATAAAATGATGCTTTATATCTATATGTTTGGTTCTTGAATGTTGAATAGGATTTTTAGAAATGCAAATAGCACTAGTATTATCACAATAAATTGGAATAGTGCCTATAATTAATCCTAAATCAATCCACTATTGTTTCAACCAAAGTACTTGTGCCAATGTATTCAGCTTTAGCAGTAGATAGGGCTACTAAATTTTGTTTTCTACTGGACCAAGAGACTAAAGAATTTCCAATAAACTGACATATTCCAGAAGTGCTTTTCTTATCCACCCTACATCCTGCAAAGTCAGAATCTGAATAACCAATTATTTCAAATGAAGTGCTAAACATAGGATACCAAATTCCTAAGTTCTGAGTTCCTAATAGATATCTTAAAATCATTTTTACTGCTGTCAAATATGATTCTTTTGGATCTGATTGAAATCTAACACTCAAGCAAACACTAAACATGATATCGGAGCGGCTAGCTGTAAAGTAAAGCAAAGATCCAATTATACCTCTAAATTTCTTTTGATCAATAGATTTTCCCTTAGGATCCTTATCTAACTGAACTGAGGAACTCATTGGTGTACTAACAGGTTTAGCATTGTCAAT
>NW_021323590.1:0-1213 GCF_001605985.2 Dendrobium catenatum | reverse complement strand
TAGATAGACAACTGAATTATGTTTCCTACTAGACCAATAAACTATAAAATTTCCTATGAATTGCCAAGTTCCAGATATATTTTTTCGATCAACCCTACATCATGTAAAATCTAAACCAGGATATCCAATAATTTCAAATGAAGAGCTATGCTTAGGATATCAAATCCCTAAGTTTTGAGTTCCCAAAAGATATCTCAAAAATCTTTTTACTTCTTTTCAAATGTGATTTATTTAGATTAGATTGAAATCTAGTATACAAATAATATTAAATATTATATCTGGTCTATTAGCAGTCAAGTAAAGTAATGATCCAATTATACCTCTAAATTTCTTTTGATCAATAGATTTTTTCTTAGGTTCCTTATCTAATTGAACTGAGGAACTCATTGGTGTAGTCACTGGTTTAGCATTATCTATTTTATATTTCTTGATGATGTCCTAAATATACTTCGACTGACTAAGAAAGTTTCTTCTTCATTTTGCTTTATGTTAAAATAAAGAAAATAACTCAAATCTCTCATCAAACTCATCTTAAATTCTGTTCTCATTGTTTTTAAAAAATCATCACAAATATTTTTATTTGTAGAACTAAATAAAATGTCACTAATATATACTTGAACAATGAGTATATCATCTCCTATTTTTTTTTTTCAAAAAAAGAGTTATGTCCACACTTTCTTTCATAAAAGATCTCTCTAATAGGAAAGTGCTTAACTTCTCATACCAAGCCATAGGTGCATGTTCCAGTCCATGTAATATCTTTTTTAATTTAAATGTATGATTAGGGAATTTAGAATTTTCAAAACTTAGAGGTTACTCAACATAATATCCTCTTATATCACCACATTCAAAAAGGCACTCTTGACATCTATTTGATATAGTTTAAAATCTTTAAAATAGGCAAATTCTATCAAAACCCTAACTGCTTCAAGTCTTGCAATAGGGGAAAAAGTCTCTTCAAAATCAATCCCTTCTATTTGATTATACCCCTTGGCCACCAATCTTACATTATATCTAATCACAAATCTTAAATCATTGATTTTATTTTTTAATACCGACTTAGTTCAAACATTACTGTTGAGTCTAGTGAATAGGTTGTTAGACCTAAGTTAATGTAAAAATGCGGTGATATAAGAGGGGGGTGAATTGGTATTTTTAAAACTTAAACCCTCTTTGAAAAAGTGATAAACCAAAATGAAATTTTTTTATTAAA
>NW_021323589.1:0-312 GCF_001605985.2 Dendrobium catenatum | reverse complement strand
AAGACCGAAAAATAAATTCTTCTTACAAAAATTTGAATTATTACACTTGTTTCATAAATGTCCAACATAATCAAGAGTTTCATACAAAAAACCCCTTACAAAAATCTTATATTTTACTTTTTTCCTTTTACTTACACATTAACTATATGATCTGAGTATCAACAAAAAAAAATCTATTTTAAATACCAAATAAACCAAATAAATCAATTAGTTAAAAAAACCAACAATTCTTCAAGAATTTTATTAAAATTAAATTATTAAATAAAATCAAAAACTAATTTTACTATATATATATATATAATAAGAAAAAAA
>NW_021323588.1:0-925 GCF_001605985.2 Dendrobium catenatum | reverse complement strand
ATTTGATAATATTCAGGTCATTATAGAGCGATGTTTATCGTCCGCTGATTGATCTCTGGTAATTCAACTGAAATCAAAACTTTTATCAATAACATTGATGCAGCCAAGTCCACCATTGATAATGAATATATCATGCTTTGCATCCTCAATGGCGTGCCTCTATTATTGATAATAAAGATATTTTCTAAATAACGTACACTAACACATAACAAATAAACAAGTGAACGGGTATCACCACTAAGAGAATCAACCTAACAATTTTAAGGCATATTCAATCTAAAACAACGAGTCACAATGGAGTAAGTTCCTCAACAACCCGAAGGATTGAGGGTACCCTAAGAAAAGATGTTTGTGGGCTTCTTTATCAAAATTATAGAATTTGCAGTCAACTTGAACATGCATGCCCTTAACAAAAAAATGTTTGTCATTTTTAACCTTATAGAATATTTCAACTAGCACTATTAGCAAATTTTTGGAGAAGAGCCCTTGAACCACATCAACTGATGCCAACTAGGGGTGTAAGTGAGCTGAGCCGGCTCGAACTCGAGTCGTTAACGAGCTCGCGAGCTGAGCTTATCGAGCTTCGAGCTGGAGCTCGAGCTCAAACTTGAGCTCGTTTATTAAACGAGCTCGAGTTCGAGCTGGTTCAGGCTTGGCTCGTGAGCTCGCGAGCCGGCTCGAAATTATTTAATTAATTAAATTAATTAGCGAACATATTTTTATTAAAAAAAATCCGCTGAGAGGAGTTTCGGCCTATAGTTAAAAAAAAAAGATGGCTATTCAATAAAAATATACCTATTTGGGCATATTTGACAGGAATTCCTATATGATAGTACAACATATACCTCATCTTCATTAATATAGGAGAGAAATTTTAAAAAAGTATGAATAAAAATCTATTAATTACTTTCCCCAAAAAGAGTTG
>NW_021323587.1:0-218 GCF_001605985.2 Dendrobium catenatum | reverse complement strand
ACATCTATTGAAAATTCTAATTTGATGAATCAAAAGGCCAAGCAATGGATCCCCTTGAGTTGAAATGAAAATGAAATAATTCTTTCACTTAAAACAGAAAAATGTATCCAAAATGAGACTATAAATATTTGTTTTTGAAGGAATTAAAGAATCTTATACTAAGCTTCAATAAGCTCCAAGGGATCACTCATCCATTCAACAATCAACACATAACAAGT
>NW_021323586.1:0-362 GCF_001605985.2 Dendrobium catenatum | reverse complement strand
ATTTTGTTTCATCGGTAGTCTTAACTACCTTCCTTCCGCTGGTCCCTCGACCCATTTCTTCCTTGGGGGAGTGTAGCCAACATCTAAACAATGAATTTTAAAACGTTAAAGGAGAGGTTCTACCTCCCATTTTACTTTATTTTTCTTTTTTTCCGCTAATTTAATTGTCCTTATTTTGACCTTCTGCCCTGGGATTTCCTATGAGGCGACAGTGTCAAATCAGGTCCCCCAAATATCCTTTTAAAATTTTGATTAACAAATGCCACATTCAATATATCTCTTCCTTTTGAATTGAAAGGAGTCTGAAAGATCTTTTGACTTTAAAAAAGTTTTTGAAGTATTTTAGTCTTAACCCCTTTACT
>NW_021323585.1:0-226 GCF_001605985.2 Dendrobium catenatum | reverse complement strand
TTTCTTCTCGTTATGTTAAGATAAGTGATGCAAAATATATTATGAGGAATTAAAAAAAAAAAATCTTTTATTTAAAATTAATAAAACTCAGAAAATTATACGTAATATTAATTCTAATATAAAATCAAAAAAAAAAATTGTATCATTTTTGAGCTGATAGATTTATAGCGATGATCCTGTTGATGATGAATTATATGTACTTAAAATATTATTTATTAATTTACTA
>NW_021323584.1:0-546 GCF_001605985.2 Dendrobium catenatum | reverse complement strand
CGTACGGGATGATCAGACAGTTATCTCCTATTAAGATAACATGGAACAAATAGGAACTAGGTAGAAAATTTTTCTAAGTCCTATTCGTCCGTGACGAAATTAAATATCGTCCGGGATGATTTACTCTCTGTAAGAATTTAGTCCAGAAAAAATTAATTATCGTCCGGGACGATTTGGTCTCTGTAAGATTTTCGTCCTGATGAACATATTTTCGTCTAGATGATATAAGCGACTTAAGATTGTTTTTCTATATTCATTATGCAGTTTTTGGAACCGACCTTGTTATAACCGTTCGTACCGAATGAACTTGGTTTGTACGGGACGATCAGCTTGTACGAAAACATTTCGTACACATATACAAATAGGTTAGTTTCAAGGCTTTTAAGTAATATCGTCCATGACGATCCACGATCGTACGGAACGATCCACTGCGTACAGAATTGAAAACTTGCAGTTTTTGGGCGGTTTTTCTTATCTTTTGTATAAATACTCCAAATTAGACTGTAACCCTGTCACGCCCCAAGATCTAACTTGGAAAGAATGTCA
>NW_021323583.1:0-230 GCF_001605985.2 Dendrobium catenatum | reverse complement strand
ACTTAATAATCCAATCTTTATATTAGAATTGATAGTTGTTTTTTTTTTATCTTTTTATCTCCTTATTACTTATTCCATCTTGACCATTAAATTTAGGATGATAAGCTCTTACAACCCTATGATGAATATTTTATTTTCTTAATGTTATCTTCACACTTTAATTATAAAAATGAGTGCCCCCATCACAGATTAAAACTCTAGGCATCCTAAATCTATTAAAAAAATATTTT
>NW_021323582.1:0-342 GCF_001605985.2 Dendrobium catenatum | reverse complement strand
CCTCTCTTCTTCTTAGCTCCCGTCGTAATTCTACCCCGACCCTGATTTTTATATATGTCATTTTGAAATTAGTCTTGTTTAGATTTTAGAGATCTTGTTAAAAAACATTTCTAACTGAAGAAGAATTTTTCTTCAAGAAGTAATAAATATGTTAGGTTGTAATAGAATAAGAACATGAAAGGCATTCATATGGCATAACATAGGAGCTAAGGAGCTGCTTTGTTTAGGCTTTTTTTGGCTAAATTTAACTAACTTAACTAACTGAAATTAATGACACTTCTTAACAGAACTCAGTCCAATATGTAAATTGCATATTCCACATTAAGTTTATTTTTTTTTTTT
>NW_021323581.1:0-884 GCF_001605985.2 Dendrobium catenatum | reverse complement strand
AAATATACAATCATACATCACTCAAATCTAATTTGAAATCTTTTCTTTCTAACTTCAAACTTAGGCTCAATCTATGACAATTTTTTTTTTATTTTTTTATTTTTTTCAAATCACAATCATAATTTTTATTTAGACGTATTTTTTTGTTGCTTTTAGAAATTTTTGTAATAAAAAAATGCTTTTTATAGCAGCTTTTACGAAAATTATTTTATCCGCAACAACTTTATAATCGCATTTACAAAAAGCTGTAGCTATCCAAAATGAGCCCAAAATTGTGATATTTGAAATGCATTTAGAATATATTTGAGGCAACTGCAGCTTTTAATAAAGATAATAATAAAGTTGTTGCGAGAAAAATAACTGGTTTTAAAACCTTTATAGTACAAAAATTCATTTAAAATTTAAAATTACAAGAAAATAGTACTCAAAACTATTGTTGCAGCTTGAAAACTAAAAAAAAAAAAGTAATAATAAGAAGGTTATTCCAAAGAGACTCTTAATAATTGTTCATTAAAATTCATTAAATTAAATTTGAAGCTATCAATCTTGCATCTCACGTTAATGGTTTGATGAATGTGCTGTCTTACACATTAATAATTACAATTTTTAATTGCTTTATTTGGGTTTGATGATGAAAAATGAAAATGCCCTTACAGCGTCTATGATTAATATTTTATGATGAAAACCAATATTTATTATTTCTTTTAAACTTACCCAAATAAATACTTAATTATCATAAATCATAATCAAAACGTTGGTAGGTAACATTATTCAAAATCTATTGATAGAAAATTTTGAGAGTACGCATAAAAAACTGTATTGAAAAAAAAAAATCTCTATGAAAAGCTGAAATTTAAGGGTTGTTAGTGATTACTTCGTTTTTT
>NW_021323580.1:0-245 GCF_001605985.2 Dendrobium catenatum | reverse complement strand
CACTTCCATATGTAGACTATGTAGTCAAAAGAAATAAATAGGCCAAATTAAGCTTTGTGTGGGCACTGATAACACTTAGTGAAGAGGCCAAAAGAGTCGACTTGCTGTATAAAATTAAGCATGCTTGCCCACCCACCAAATCCAAACCCAACGACCAACACCCACATCACCACAAAGCAATTCATAGAGTAAATCCCTGCCCACCCTCCCATGAAAGATGGGGGCCTCTCCACTGCATTCTGAAA
>NW_021323579.1:0-210 GCF_001605985.2 Dendrobium catenatum | reverse complement strand
GCCTGGACGATGCTTACAGAAAATCACCTGGAGCAAACCTGGGCAAATTCTGGAACAGATTCTCAACTGATCATCCCAGGACGATCCCAGATCGTCCTGGACGATCATGGAGCAGATTTTGATATTACACGAGCTATAGAGCATAGGTTGCTGCGTGATACTAATGTTTCTCGAAATCATTTTGGATTCATGTCGGATAGGTCGATTATG
>NW_021323578.1:0-378 GCF_001605985.2 Dendrobium catenatum | reverse complement strand
AAGTTTCTACCCGACGCCGGACTTCTACCGGCTATCGGACTTCGTTGGATGTCTATGCTAAGATGGATTTCTTTCCATTGTTGGACTTCTACCTGACACTGTCCTTCTGATCTTCGTCGTCAGACTACAGTCTTCCGACCTCCGTCGCCCGCCGACTACAGTTCTCCTGACGCACGTCGCCTGCCGACTACAGTCAATCCGACCTCTGTCGCCTGTCGACTACGATCCTCCTGACTTACGTCGCCCGTCGACTACAATCTTTTCGACCTCCGTCGCCAGCCGACTACGGTCCTCCTGACTTATGTCGCCCACCGACTACAAGCCCTCTGACCTCCGTCGCCCGCCGACTACGATCCTCCCGACCAAACGAACATGTCA
>NW_021323577.1:0-3021 GCF_001605985.2 Dendrobium catenatum | reverse complement strand
GGAAATTAGGGCAAACCCTAATTTGTGAAACCTAAGATGTACCAGTCTTCTCTTGAAACTTGAAAGAGAACATGTTTAAAAGCATTGATGGAATGAACACTAGCCAATGCGAAAAAAACATATTTAAAACAGGAGGGAACAATGTTCACATAAGAATGCTGTGTTCCTTACTTGGTACTCTCCAGCCTCTTCAACGCCAACATTATAAAGCTCATAAGACATTTCGGGATGAAAATTAAATATAAAGAGAAGTGGCCCCCGAATATATGATATCACCTGCAGATAAATAAACAAAGTTTGATCTTATTTACATCTACAAATTGTCATGAGAAGATATAAAGGAATTGCACGTCTGCGTTGCAGTTTAGAATAGAGGATCATCAAGACCTTTTTTATTGTCCATGTTATTCTATGCTTAACCAGAATTACATCATAACAATTCAACATGTTACACCAACTTTATCAAATATGTTATAATTGTACATCAAATAATGCTATATAACTGATGAGGGATCGGTGACTATAGATTTAGTTCCCCTAGATATGATGTTCAGTAATTGCAGCCATCACTGATATTGAGGGATTTTGATTTATGGGGGCCAGAACATGATGTTTAAGGTTTTAATCTTCTGAGTCACCTCAAATTAAGATTTGTATCTTTATGTGGGCTCCGAAAATTCGGCCCAGGCCTCCCCGCCGCGCGATTTCTTTTTTATTCGACGAGGGAGTTTTAACGAAATAAGTTCCGAGGTAAATTTTGAAAGGCAGATGGGTTTGTAGATAAGACACTACCCAGAGATTTCGCCCTCATTTTGTGAGAATTTTATGATCTGAGTTCTGGTTTCCTATAGGCCCAAGCCCTATAGTTAATTACCCCTCCCGATCACGAGAGAGAACTTTTGATTGAGGCTAGTTGTCGATCAGATACGTAGAATATACGTGTTATCTGGCATATAGTAGCAGCATAAGTTTGGGTTTGGAAATGTTAGATTTGAATTTGGGTAGGAAGATTTGATATTTAAAATAAAAATTGCACCATCTTGCACTTAAAGCGGATGGTGGGGGAATGGATGATGGGCCCGATCAAGATCCCATGGTTTCGTCATCCTGGGCCATCATGGTCCCTGGTCTACTTAGTCAGAGGAGGTAGTCGACCCAACCTGACAGAAGGATCCTTGTCGGCAGCCATGGGTTGCTTCGTCCAAGGGGACCTTGTAGACCTGGGTTTGATATTTGCCTAAGGGGACAAATTTGAATCCACCATAGCTAACAGAGGGCTTTATGCCCTATCGATCATATCCTATTGATTCATATCTCAAGGATTTAACGCCATTAAGGAGCGTGTTGGCTCTGGCCATAACCGCTATCTGTGGTGCCATTTGGCGACGAAACTACTCGGTTCAGAGGGCCCCGGGTCATAACCGTTTACCTGCAATGCCATTTGGCGGCAAAACTGCCGGTTAGAGGACACGTACCACGTCCTTACTGGCACGACATTGTTTGAGAATGAATCCTAGTAATATTTTCGACTAGGCATTTGGCTCTTTGTGAGCATAAGTAGATTTTGGTTTGTCCACCCTGGCAAACTGTGGTGGAGGGTGGATGGATTTTGCTTTAAGAGTTGAGATGAATAGTTTCATTTTCAAATATTTTTGGAATTTTGGGTTTTTGAGATTTTTGGATTTTCTGGAATTTTGGGTGGAGCTTTGGAATATTTGAAATGGACTTTGGATATTTGGGAGATATTTAATATGTTTGTGAACCCCTCCGGTTGAGATAAACATTCAACACGGCCATCATCGGGGTATTTGGGGTCATTTCTCTTTATGGATTGAACATTGTCAACTATGTTGGGTTGTCGACAGAGGATCGGGTTTCGTAGGCTTTATGCCCTTGATGAGTGAATTCTTTTAATTTTAGGCTTTGAAGGCCTAATACGAATGTATTAAAACAAATATTCTGGTCGCCACGGCCACATATTTGCTTAATGGTTCGAACCCTGTCGACTCCTATTGGTCCGTATAGAAGGATCGGGCTCGAACCTGAATTCACTTATCAACCCGCGCAGCATTCCTAGACGTCACGTGTGTACCAATAACACGCTCGCCGGAGCCCATGCGGGTATTTGATTATATTTACCCATTTTAGTGTGCCTATGTGTATACAAACTATTGTGCACATGCGGGGGTATTCTTGGAATAGACGCCTTCTGTCTGCTTGTACGGAGGTTGCAGATCCGATGGCGTGGCGTAGCAGCTTCTGAATGGAGTTGTTCGCTGCTTCGTACAGGTAGACTTTCGTACACTACTTGTTGCCTTCTGCAAGTGGATCGTAGTGTATTAACTAATCTCCTGCCTTACATTTGCAGTGTAGTCATTTAGTACTTTGCTTATGGATGATAGATGGGGTATACGACGGGTCTCCCACAATGACTCGTAGGATCTTGTATTTGATACAATCTTTTTTTTTTGTATTTTGTTTGTAAACAGTATATTGGGTGTAGAACAGATCTCCTACAATAGTTCGTAGATTCGTGGAGCTGCATTCACGTGGATATTCTCCCTTGTAGTAGAAGATCCATTAGTCCTTTGATAATCTTGCCGCGTAGCTTGTAGATAGGACGATGCTATTTCAACATTGGTAGAAAAAGGATTGTATCCTCCACAATTCTCTTACTTCACCTGTGGGCATACCATACTGATTTTGTATAAATAAATTGTAGGACTTCTACACAATGTTGCAAGACAGTGGATGTCTGTCAAAGGTGCTTCTACACACTTGTTGTGGATCTTGTATATTGAACTCTTATCATAATCGAGGATCATGAAATCTTTCATTACTTATGGCAACTTCATGTGTCCATCATTACCACTTGTAAGATTCCCAACATATTTGTTTACACCTAAGTAACATTGATTGTGTGTGAGCTTCTATGTTCGTACAAGTCTCATTTCTTCATACAAGTGCACTATTGTATTTATGCAAGCATGTGTTCTTGTTCATAGTTTTGAGTTTTCAAGA
>NW_021323576.1:0-257 GCF_001605985.2 Dendrobium catenatum | reverse complement strand
TTGGGCTGATATTTTTTGTCACTTCAGTTGGAAAAAATATGTTTTGATTGTAGTAGGTAACTAGAATCCTATTTCTATTTAAATGATTTTGATTTTATAATTTTGATTCTATAGATTTTATTTCTCCTAATATTGATAACAAAATATATTGTTTCTCATTTTAGTGATTTTTTCATCATGTAATTTTTGACATGTAGTAAATGTCATTTTCCTTAATATTTTGTCAAGTTTATATTGAAATTTTACAAAATAACTCA
>NW_021323575.1:0-220 GCF_001605985.2 Dendrobium catenatum | reverse complement strand
AACTGCACAGGTGGAGCGCTTAGCCCTCAAAATTAAGATCATGGCTTGGCACAGGGTCAATGGTGTTAGCATTTTCATTTTTATATAAACTGCTTGGGATTTTTATTAGGATAACCATGGAGGGAGTCTAGAATTTTCTTTTATAAATGGATGTAAAAATTTGTAACAAGTTAAGAGTTGTGAAAATGCAACTTTGAGTGTGGATATTCTTATCCAACTC
>NW_021323574.1:0-592 GCF_001605985.2 Dendrobium catenatum | reverse complement strand
TTCAATGCCTACAATCAAGAGAATTCACTAATCAAAGACACAAAGCCTACGAGAAACCCGATCCTCTGTCGATAGCTAGACAGAGTCGACAAGGTTCAAGATACAAATGGAAATGACCCCAAACACCCCGATGATGGCCGTGTTAAATGCAGACCTTAACCGAAGGGGTTAATTCCAAATATTCCAAATTCCACTCAAATATCCACACAAATTCAAAAACCCCACAAAGTCCAATGCTCAGCAAAATCCAAAGTCATTCAAATCCAGATATTTAAAATAAAAATCAATCCATCAAACACATAAAGCAAAAGTCATCCGCCCTCCGCAACAGTTTGCCGAGGTGGACAAAAATGAAAACTACTCTAGCTCACATAGAGCCAAATGCCTAGTCGAAAATATCACTAGGATCCATTCTCAAACAGTCTCTTACTAGTAAGGATGTGGTACGTGTCCTCTGACCGGCGGTTTGCCGCCAAATGGCACCACAGGATAAACGGTTATGACCCGGGGCCCTCTGAACCGAGTGTTTTTGCCTCCAAATGGCACCACAAATACCGGTTATGGCCAGCGCCGATACGCTCCTTAATGGCAT
>NW_021323573.1:0-452 GCF_001605985.2 Dendrobium catenatum | reverse complement strand
TTATGTGGCAGTAAGTTATACTCCCAATAAGGTAGGTTAAAAAAAATTGATTTTTTCTTCCAGCCTTCAATTCCCTGTACAACACGTCCTCTTTTTGACCAGCTTTACTTAAGGATGCAATTGGAAATTCTATATCATGTAATTGTGATAGAACTTCAGTGCCAGTTCTCCTTCTAGGTTCTCTTTGAACTTCCTCAGTGTTATCAAAGTATTTTTTTTTTGGCGACATGATTATTTGGAAGACAACGACGATGACCCATGTAAGAAAATTTCTTGCCTTTGTATAGCCACAATGATTATGTATTTTGCGCACAACAAGGACAAGCAAATCTTCCTTTCGTGCTCCACCCATACAACATACCGTATGCTGGAAAATCATTAATGGTCCATATTAATGCAGCTCGCATGCTGAAAGTTTGTCCACTTGCTGCATCATAACATTGAACTCCATG
>NW_021323572.1:0-222 GCF_001605985.2 Dendrobium catenatum | reverse complement strand
AAGTGAATGTGTGTGTTGATCAAGGAAAAACTTCAACGAAAAAAAAATTCAAAAAAATAAACAAAACTAAAAAACACAAAAAAAGAAAAACACAAAAACACAACATAAAAAACATGAAAGGCTCTTAACCATTATCTCTCTCCTGGTCTGATGCTTCAGAGACCAGATCTGCCCATGAGATTTTCTGCCTTTCATTATTTCCCCAGTTCAAAGTTTGTTTCG
>NW_021323571.1:0-207 GCF_001605985.2 Dendrobium catenatum | reverse complement strand
ACAACTAGGTAAACAATCAAAGCATGCTTTTATTTATGAATAAAGTACAATAAATGAAAATAGAGTCCACATTATTACAACTAGATTTGGCAGCTGAGTTGCCTGCCATTATACAACCCAGTCAAAATTACAGACTCTACTTATGGGGTTCTTCAAGCTCTTGACTTTTTAATGGACATTGGGCTTCACCTTTGACAGGTACATCCT
>NW_021323570.1:0-225 GCF_001605985.2 Dendrobium catenatum | reverse complement strand
TACTAAGAGTTCACCAAAAATCGATCATAAATTAGATATCATCCACGAGATCTTAGATTAGGATGGGGAGAAGTAAAGGGAGCTAAGGTAGAAGAGGGTCAAGAAGAAGGAGAAATGAAGTAAGAGAGAAGAAGGGAAGAAGAAGAGGAGGGGAATACTCGCCTTGCAAAGAGAAGGGTGCAAGGAGTGACGGGAGCAGGGGAAGTCGCGATCCGGGCGGCTTCG
>NW_021323569.1:0-232 GCF_001605985.2 Dendrobium catenatum | reverse complement strand
ATTATGTATAATATTAACTATATTAATATATAACTTTATATATAACATTAACTATATTAATATAAAATGTTAACTATATTAATATATAAGTTTAATATATATAACTTAGTATATATGTTATTATAATAATTATATAAGTTAAGTGTATATATATAACTTTAATATATTTTGTAGAGATGCGAGGTATAAGTTAACTATAATAACTTTATAAAGAAGCGGGAAAGCTATATTT
>NW_021323568.1:0-936 GCF_001605985.2 Dendrobium catenatum | reverse complement strand
TACTTTCAAACTTTTGTAATCTTGTCGTTGCATTTATCATATGAATTTGATTTTGGTTTGTGGCTTATTCATCCTTATATTGGAGAGTGAGTTTTTCTTCTCTAATATTTGAAATAAATGCTCACAAATGAGGGTATTTAACAGTTTTGAAAAGGGATCTATCTTGCAAAAAATGACAAGGGCATAAAATAAGCAAAAAAAAAAATGAAAAGATGCGCAATAACCACCAAAAAAATTGAAAGATACACAAAGTGTATCAAAAATTAAAAGATGTGCAAAGTACGCCAATCAATGAACAAGAGGCATAAAATGAGCCCATAAAAGGCAAGCTTCATTCTCTTTCAAACATTTAAATCTTTGAATAATTCAAGTATCACTTGATATTTTCAAAGGCTTGATTTCGAACTTCGCAATTGTGGCAAATTACTTTAGTATATTATTCTATAAGATATTTTTCTGAAACCTAGTTTTGAATTGATCTCTTTTTCTTATGCAATTGGTTTTTCTGATTTAGATCTTTTATTTTTGAAAGATGATTCTGCCCTCAGGCAAGTCCGAGCAAGGGCTAACAGGATCAGCTATTCTACCATTTTTTGGATTTTGACAATGTTAACTCATTGTTCTTACAAATTTTTTAATTCAATCACAATGAGACATTATTATATTCATGCTTTGATAAAAAACATTTAATTTTGTTCTTCTTTTTCGTCTTTTATTCTGCTTTTTATTTCTAGCTTTCCCTCCTCCTTTTTGTGATGTCAAAAGGGGGAGTAGTTGTTATGTGTACTATGTTCACTTTTTAGTAAAATTTGAACTTCCTTATTTACACTTTTTTTGTGATTGAATAGCTTAAATTATTTTGTTTATCATCATCAAAATTATATTCCATGAAATCAAATTTGCAATATTATCTTAAGGAGCACTAGAAAAGTCCTA
>NW_021323567.1:0-290 GCF_001605985.2 Dendrobium catenatum | reverse complement strand
TCAAGCTTCTTAGGCCATCACTGACAGTCCATGCAATCAATGACCACACTCCATCCAGTCAATCCCTGGCCACTTTTGTTATCTCTCCACAAATGTAATAATTTTATTCTCCTATTACAATTCTTTGAATTAGAGGCATATGCAGTAGGAAATTATATGGATCTCACTGCTTGTATGAAAACTATTGCACTATTTTGACCACCTATTAAGAGCATCTCCAACTGAAAATCTCATTTTTCACTACAAAATGCCTTGAAGCTAAAAAATGACGTGATTCTTCTCCAATTGAA
>NW_021323566.1:0-290 GCF_001605985.2 Dendrobium catenatum | reverse complement strand
ATAAAAATAATGTAAACCCACTAATTAAGCCATTATACATGTTGATCAATTAATAAAGTGATAAAAATGTGTGTCCATCCCACGAAGAAGAGATCTACTTAATTATAATTAAACTAGTGATGTTTAATCTACATACACAATTTATCATGCTAAATGTAAACATGATATTTTTGAGTTTTTTTTTTCTTGTAATAGAGACTTGTAGGAAAATTTCATAGTGATGAAAATAAAATATTTAGACTAATGAATGTAAGACAATATAATTTTTCAAATGAGACTATTAATTTTAG
>NW_021323565.1:0-649 GCF_001605985.2 Dendrobium catenatum | reverse complement strand
AGTCTTATTGGCGACTTCCTATGAGTTGATCTTCTGGAGAGATGAGTTCTTTTGGATAATCACCTTGCTCAAGCAAGTACCTCTTTTGGCAAAGGTATGTTAAGGTGGCGAAATTATTATGTCTGGTTGATAAATGTCGTCCGGAGGTTAGCTAATCAGGTCACACCATGTCACTAATTTACTATACATTTTTACTATGTATCGTTATGGATCTGGTGAAGTAGTACATCCTGATTGGTCTTGGAATAATTTGATAATCGCACGTAATAATTTCTCGTTAAACTGAGTTATTTCTACAAATTTGTATGGGGCATATGCTTCCTTGATTAAGTTCCCGTCTGATGAGGTTTCCTAAGGTGACTACCTCTATCTTTTGATGAAATTCTCTATAAATTTTATGTACCCATGAATTGAGGTGCATATATAAGTAGTGCATTGAAAAAGTTAAATAAAAAGATAACTAATTAGACATCGTCATTCAAGTAACTAATATGTGTCAACATGAAAGATATTGAAAAAGATTAAAGATTAAAGCAGAATGTAAATCTTCAAAAATATGATGATAAAATGCCATTAAGTACATCTTCAATAAGTACCGAAAGCACCAATAAACAATTTTGTTGCGTCCTGGAATATTCGCGGCGGTAGA
>NW_021323564.1:0-844 GCF_001605985.2 Dendrobium catenatum | reverse complement strand
AGACTTGGATATGGGTTTCCAAACGCCTTATTCTTTACAAGAAACTCTTCAAAACATATGTTATTGGACTGTGTGATAATGTGGTTCATCTTATGGTGCACTATAACCATTGATAATAAAACTATGTTTACCAATAGTTCAAGTTAGAACGGATTCAAATTCAAATCATCATTTAGTTAATGAATTTGAGTAAACTCACACTAATTATAACTTAACATCACTAGTAGTTAGCATCTAGTAAACACTACAATATGTACATCCTTATATATCATTTGATTATGATGTAAATATGATTATGTTTCCTTTTTATTTGCTAAATTATGTATTGATAGATTAATAATAATATTTATCTTATCATTCTGTTCGCTATGATATATATTCTTCTTTTATGTGCTAATTATCCAGTTTTCTATAAATGCGCTACTCGCTTGCTTACAATAGTATCTTATATCCACGAATATAAGGGGTTTTCTCTTATTAAGGGTATTTTGATAACAAAAATATTTTTGAGACTATTTTCTTAAATAAATATATAAGAAGAATGATTGTCTAAATATATAAATTATGAGTGTCCAATCTTTCAATGAGATATTTTTTTCACACAAATGATGCACGTGAAAATCTCAACTTCAAAATAATTTGGTTCGATACTTCAATAACTTATAAATGATACAGAAGCCGTCGCCCGTCGATATGCTCACCCGGTCTCATCACAGCCGTCCGTTTCCTTTTGTTCAACACAACCAAGCATCAAAACCCACGTGATTCGCACGTGATTCACGGCCGGCCGAACCACACCCGGCGGATCGCGGGCCGGTGGGCCCCTCTACTTTCCCATTCTCTG
>NW_021323563.1:0-234 GCF_001605985.2 Dendrobium catenatum | reverse complement strand
GTGGTTTTAAATCCAAAACTTTTCCTATTAAGTACTTGGGAACTCCTATTTATAATGGTAAAAAGAATAATCATCTGTTTGAAGATATTATTACCTGTTTAAAAAAAAAAACCTTCATCATTGGTCTTCTAATTTTCTGTCTTATGGAGGTAGATTAATTCTTATTAAGTCGGTCCTTAATTCTATTCCTATTTACTTATTTCATACTTTGCATCCGACTGCTACTATCTGTCT
>NW_021323562.1:0-239 GCF_001605985.2 Dendrobium catenatum | reverse complement strand
TTTGGGTTTGGTTTTAGTTGGCATTGTTTCTTTTATTATGTTCTTATTTTTTTTTGTAGGAGGCTATTTTGTCTTGCATGTGTTCGTGCGGTTTAATTTGTCATGCCTCTTCTGTCTACTCCAATTGTGTTGTTGCTCTGATTTTGGGAGTCTATGTTTTCTCTGCTGGTGTCCTTGTGTTAGGTTGGCTTTGACTCCTTATATGTTTCCTTGCCTTTATTTTTGTTTATTCTATTGTT
>NW_021323561.1:0-219 GCF_001605985.2 Dendrobium catenatum | reverse complement strand
TCGTATTGCTTTTCCGATTGGATTTCTCGTATTGATATCGGCACCGATATTGATATGGATCCTGCGTATTGATTCATAGAGATTGACACTGATATTGATATTGTATTGATTCACTGGCACCGATATTGATATGGATTCTGTGTATTGATAGATATTGACAGCGACATGAATATAGATTATAGCGATGATAGATATGATATTGACATATGAATATTATTG
>NW_021323560.1:0-1424 GCF_001605985.2 Dendrobium catenatum | reverse complement strand
AGCATGTCCACATCGGCCTCCCCCAGTCAACCCGACCAAAACTATGGCCGGCGGCGGTCGGAACCAATGGAAAATGAGTTCCAGTGGTCCCCCCCCCAGACAACTCCTGGTTCAAGGCTACTTCCCACCGGTTTGATCCCCATGATCTCCCTAGGATGTCGCCATCTTCCACCTGGCAGCAATCCGAGCCCTCTCCAGCTCAATCTCGGCTTTCCAAGCTCACATAGGGTGGCTGAATAGGCTCGAGCTCACCAGACAACCAGAAGCATCCACACTCATTCAAAATTGTTTCCTAGAGCTCCTTCGACCTCCCAGACGCTCCCTTCGAGCTCCCAGATCGATCCCTTCTTCCGTTCGAGCAAGCGCCCGTGAAAGCTTTCGGCGTCCCGCTCGAAGTCACACCTCCGGCCATCCTTCAGTCCCGACATCTGAAGGAGATCAGTTTGCCATCATCCCCTGAAGCTTCCTGAAAGAGAAGTTCATTCGTTGAGATCAGTTTGCCATCATCCACTGTGTAATGGCCGAATTAATAAATCCAGAAATTCAAGGGAACTTTAAAAATTCATAACTCCCTCCACACTTGTACAAATTAGGTGTTCTTAGGCTCATTGGAAAGGTCTCGGGGAGATCTACAAAACCCCTATGGTTCCAGGCTCTAGTTAGGTCAGTGTTAGGCTTAATTTCAATTTGAGTATTTTATTAATTTCTTTAATTACTCTTTGAATATAAGTCCACCCAGCCTGGAATTTTGGGAGATTGCAATTGAACATGTTTTTGACATATCCAAATTTTATCTCCCCATTTTAAGATGTTCAAGGGCATTTTCCCCAAATTTTAAGTTTAAGGGTCATGGTTTGACCCTTAAGTTCAAAATGGGGTATAGACCTATCCAATTGGATTTAGGGTGTTATTTTTTGTGTGCTGATGATGTGTAGGATAAGGAGTGTAGAGCCACTGATTTTGTCCCAATCCAAGCTTAGGATAGACCCCTGTAGTCATTTGAATGTGACTTAGAGCTCACCTTGGGTGGTTTAGTTAACCACCTTAGAGTACTCCATTTGAGCTCAAATTTGGTGGTTTTAGTCCTTATGGTCAGGTGATCCTATGGTCTAAATTTCATCAAATTTATGACCTTTGGAATTGATCCCAAGGAATTTAAGACTCATTTGGGTTCAAATCTTTAAGCAGCCCCTTAGTCGTAATAATTTGGTAACCCCTACGAATATGTATAATTTCTAAAATTCACTATTAATTATAAAAAAAATTAGAATAATCAAACTCAATGACTAATGACTTCAATTAGAATCTACTATTCGCTAAAAGTATTAAACCTCCATAATTTGGTCAAAATCAAGGACTCAACATCTTAGGTGACCTTAGGACAAAACGGGTTAAAACTTCTAAAAATCATAACTTTTGATAGA
>NW_021323559.1:0-363 GCF_001605985.2 Dendrobium catenatum | reverse complement strand
ATTATATTTCTTCTAAGAGAGTCCTCAATGATCGTATTTTAGCCATTAAAGATTTAACTTGTTTTATGCATGGTCAATTACCCATTAAGTATCTTGGTGTCTCTCTTTTTAAAGGTATAAAGAAAACCTTTCTCTTTGATGAACTTATTTCATCTATTCAAAATAAACTTTTATCATGTGATTCTAATTTTTTGAGCTTTGGTGGTAGAGTTACTCTTATTTCCTCCGATTTATAGTTTTCAAACTATTCTTTTGACTCATGCGGTTCACAATACAGCGCATAAGTTTATCAAAATTTTTTTTTTAAATGCACTTTTAATAACTCGAAAATTGTCTGGGCTGCTTGGGATAAATGTTGTGGTG
>NW_021323558.1:0-891 GCF_001605985.2 Dendrobium catenatum | reverse complement strand
ACCGAAGTTTGGAGGCACTTTGGGCTGCACACGCTGGGGTTGAGAAACGGTTAGATGACATCGCAGCGGCGGTGGATCGTCTAACAGCGGCACTACGTCGTGAACCACCCACTGTTCGGGCTGGAGAAGGACCGTTCCGCGCGGGACGACTTGCTCCAGCTACTATCACACCAAATGAAGGAAACAGAGGATTGCCGATTCGAATGAGGAGACGTGCTGCACTGCTTCCGGAGCTATCCGATTCAGAGGAGGAGCTCAACAGCGCTGCGCCGGAAGAATTTTCCGACTCCGAAGCAGACCTGGCCGAACGTCGTCCGCGACGTTACGCAGGGCGGGAGCGACATCAGGGCGAGTTTCGCGTGAAGCTCGACATTCCCTTCTTTGATGGCAGATTGCACATCGAAGACTATTTAGATTGGGAGCGATCTGTAGAAAACTTTTTCGACTATATGGAGATCGAAGTGGAAAAACAAGTAAAATATGTCGCCTGTAGACTCAAAGGGGGAGCCAATGCGTGGTGGTCGCAATTACTCCAAAGTCGACGTAGAGAAGGTCGCGGTCCTGTCCGCAGTTGGATCCGAATGAAGCAATTATTGCGCGGGCATTTCCTTCCAACGGATTACGAACAGATGCTATACTTAAAGTATCAGCATTGTCACCAAGGCAACCGTTCCGTTAGCGAGTACACAGAAGAGTTCTACAGTCTATCCGCCAGGAACGATTTGAATGAGACCACCAATCAGCTCGTTGCCAGATACATTGGAGGATTGAAGGAAAATATTCAGGAGAAATTGGAGCTGAATTCGGTTTGGTCACTCTCGCAAGCGGTTAACTTTGCCTTGAAAGCGGAGATACAGTTGGGTCGGCATTTGAGAAGCAGTTCTTATCGCA
>NW_021323557.1:0-1351 GCF_001605985.2 Dendrobium catenatum | reverse complement strand
TTTTTCTACGACTGCCTTGCCTACTAACATTTCAGGTTCACAAGATCAAATTGCAAATCAAACCAACTCAAGATTGGGTAGATTAGGACTGAGTAAGCTTGTAATGTGCGTCAGGTGTCTTTTACCTTTTCTTGAGTCCATTATAAACATTGTGGGGTCCTGATGCTAAGTAACCTTAAACACATACACTTGGGGTAAAAATTCTGTTTGATTCTTAGTGTTTTCTTTTTTTATCACATCATCTGGGACAATCAAAAAAATCATCCTAGATGATCAGTTAAAATAGAAACCCTAATTAGGGCATCCTGGTTAAGGTAGCTGCAATTAAATGAATCATCCTGGATGATATTAGCATCATCTGAAATGATAGGCTCAAATCAGGAAGAATTAATCACTAGATCTATTTAGGTTTGTGTTATTTTTGGACATCATCTAGGACATCATCCTGGACGATGTAGTGCAATTATGCCTAAATTATTCTAGTAATTAAGGAAAACAATTAAGGTTTGATTGCTCGATCATATCATCCTGGTTGATCATAGGATCATCTGGGATGATAAGTTCACAAACCTTAGTTCTTTCTGGTCAATCAATAATCAGCCTGGCTCTATTCAAGGCGATGCTCTGAACGATATGTACTGAATTGAACTAATCATCAAGGATGATCGTGAGATCGGCCTTGAGGATCATGTTATTTTTTCATCGTCCAGACATCCATTTAGTGCGATGTTCTGAATGATATTCATCATTTTGTACTAATCAGCCCAGATAATGAGATCATCCTAGACGATCTTGTTATTTTTCCATCATCCAGACATCTATCCAGGGCGATGGTCTGGATGATATTTGATGACTTAAACTAATCATACAGAATGATATCCTAACTTATCATCCTAGATAATTTGAACAAAGTAACCTTCTAATCATCCAGACTCTTCCAAATCGTCCTGGCTGATTGAGCTAAATTTGAACTGATCTTGCAGCATGATCAATAAATCATCCTGGATGATATTTGATGATTAGTAATTAGGGCAAATTTGGAGCCCTATTTAAAATATCTCTTATTTTTCTTAAGAGAATATCTTTTGCTTCTGTCCTGACCTGAGAGATCCAAGAGGAGAGGGAGAGAGAGACGATCTTGTGAGGGGGAGTTTATGAGGAGTTTTACAAAGTGTTCCTCCAAGCAAGGATCTGAGTTGTCTTCTTCGGTGGTCATCCCTGGTTCCTTAGAGGTTCGAGAGAGGTTTACTTCATCAACTAATTAAGGTTCTCTGCCTGCTTCTGGAGGAAGCAAAAGGAATTGGGTTCTCTGCTTTCTTCTGGAGGAAGAAAAAGGAGTTGGGTTCTCTTC
>NW_021323556.1:0-950 GCF_001605985.2 Dendrobium catenatum | reverse complement strand
TACGGACATGACACGACAAAGACAGACACGGGGTACGACATTTTTTAAAAATATAGGACACGGGTGCGGCGTGGATATTCTCTATTTGAACTACCATCCTTCAGCATAGAAATTATAATTTCATTTATATCTTGATTATTCATTATTTTTATTTATATAAGATTGTAACAAACCAATCATACATAAGAATACATAAGTTAAATTGATATGAAGTGAAATCAAAATATCTCAATAATAAGACAACATGAATACAACAATATACCAGTCTGCCGGGGGTCCAAGGGGGTGCAGCCCCCCTGGCGGGGTTCGACCTGTTTTGAAATTCTTCTTATTTTTAAAGTTCGTAAGTTGTTTATATGGAAAGATACCGAGTAGTACCGAGCATGTACCTGCTCGGTACCGAGCATGTACATTAGCTTTTCTTAGTAAGTTTCAAAAAACAACAATTAATATTTCAATTAGTCTAAGACATTTTCAACAATGAAGAGAAAAAAATGGTAAAATCCACTTACAGGTCTTGGCACTCTTGCTCGCAAAAGGTGCTCTGTCTGGCGTTGATTGTGAACTTTGCCTCGGCTGACCGCAGAAATCACGCAGGAACGAAGGAATGGGAAAGACGAGCTTGGCTTGTCCTTGGCTCGAGCAGAAATGACGAAGGAACGGAAGGCGAAGGTAGCAGGCTCCGTTTGGCGTTGGCTGCGAGCTCGCCTGGTCCACCCTAGAAGATTTCTTTCGTGGATTGGAAAAATAGGGATTCTCGTTCGCGAAAAAGGCTAAATAGAACGAATCGAACGATTTTATTATTTAATAACCGAACACGCGTGTCCGACACGCGTGTCCAATTTTTTTTTTAATTTTTTTAAATTGCGACACTCCAATGTCATGTCGGACATGTGTCCATGCAGTGTCGGACGTGTGTCCATGTCTGACACGTGTCCGACACTGCATAC
>NW_021323555.1:0-386 GCF_001605985.2 Dendrobium catenatum | reverse complement strand
GTCAAGGAGTTGAAGTTTGATCTTTTTTTTTTAAAAATATGAGAAGATTTCTTGAACTCATTTTCTCAAGTTTTACTAATGTTAGTTCCCACATCTTTCCCTTCAATATGATCTTGACAGTGAAATAAAATAAATTATTATGGTTTCTCTATATTACATAGTTACTATTCTCATCTCAATGTGATTAAGTGGCTTTGTATGAATAGCTATATACATGTGTTCTCGAGGCTTACAAAGTTGTTGGAAAGATAATATGTTTTATGTCGGAAAACTTCATTAGTTTTGGAAAGTAATGAAGTTGGTTTTAATTCTTTCTTTAAATTGTATTTGGTATAAGTATTGAATTGGAAGGTAGAAACGTTGAATTTTTTGTAAATATGAAAATT
>NW_021323554.1:0-2229 GCF_001605985.2 Dendrobium catenatum | reverse complement strand
ATATAACATTTACCGTCAGAAGAAGCAGAAAAAAAAATTTTATATAATACAAAAATTTCTAGTTTAAAAATATTTTGTACTAAAAAATAGTTTTAGAAACTAATAAGAACATTGTGCCAAAAAAAGCCTAAGACTTCGTTTGGGACGTCTTTCTTATTGTTTTTTAAAATAGTTTTTTAGTAAAAAATTAAATTATTTGTACTATAAAACTACTTTAAGAAACATTAAGAAAGCAGTCCCCAACGAAGCCTAAAGCTCACAAGCAAATCACTTTCTAAGAACACCATCATCCATGTTCACTCCGTCCTCCACAAAAAAACAAAAAAAAGGAGCCTACTTATATAATTTTTTTGCATACAGTTAAAGTTATGGACACTTGACAATTTGAGTTAAGAATTAAGATCACATCATACGAACACATCTCTAATGACTAAATAACGATCTCCCCCTCTTCTATTTCATCATTTTTGAGGTCTGAAATCTGAACAGGTTTGTGATCATCAAAGTCATCATCTTTGAGGAATAATCCAAACTCTCTCAAAACATAGAAAGACATGTTTTGACAACCGAGACCCTTTAATTCTTTCATCACCTTTTATAGTCATTCATTTCAACTGTTGCTTCCATCTGCATAATAGAGATCAACATGATTATATGGAACGATCATATCAAGCGTACTATTTTCTCATTAGGTAGTCTCGGATGGAAAAATACAGACCTTTTCTAAGGCAAGACGAGAAGCTTCTCTTTCCTTCTTAATCTTCATTCTGAGCTCAGATTTTGCCTTTTGATTGACAACACCTTTGCTTTGTGCTTCAATTCTTGTTTCTTCTGTTCAATAAGAAAATACAGATTATAAAATAAAATAACAAAAAATGCTGAACAAAAAAAGAAACCTTCCTTGTATTAAAGTTTTTATTTGCTGCAGAATTTTTTCTTACCTTCATTGTATACTTCTGTCAATTTTTCCTTTTCTTGTTGCATTCTAAATGCTCGTTCTTTTAACCCCTAAACAACAAATTAAGAATCTTTCGTAAGTTCAAAGCTAATTAAGAATATGCTCAAGCATATTTTTTTCTTCATTTTAAATAGTTAAATTTAGACATCGTTTGGAGCAATTTTTATGCTACTTTTCAAAATAATTTTTAAATCCAAATTTTTTTGTAGAAGAGAGTTATTTTAAAAAGTTATAAGAAAACTATCTCAAATATAGCCTTCGTATTATCAATGAATATATGACAGTATTGATAGATAAGTATTGCACTTACGATATTTGGAAGCTCTAGTTGTGCTTTCAAGATAGTATTAGCAAAGCGGTCCTTGAGCATAGCAGCACGGAGAGATTTTGTTGGTGATACCAATTTTTTACAATCGGATTCATCAAATCCTATAATTAATAACCAAAGAACAAAACAATAATAGTTAACAGCTTGTCTTAGCCATCATTTGAAATATTTTATAGCTCCGTCTCACCTTTGGAATAAGAACAATGCTTCTTCCTCAGTGCCCCAACCAAGTTCTTGGAATCCTAACGAGTTAACCAAGAAAGAAAATAGTTGATTAGCTAGCTAGCTTAACTTCAATAATATTATGGAAACAATTAGAAGGTAAAAGCTTACAATATTAGTGGATGCTTCAAATAAGTTTTTGTTTGGATTAACTTGAGAGTTTAGATGGGTAATGTTTGATACACCATTTGCTTTTCTTTTCTTGTTAGCAGGAACTTGTTGCTGCTTAGTACTGCTGGAACGAATAGTATTATAATTTGATGCTCTTTTGCAGTATTGTTCTGTTCTTGGAATAACACCTACAATTTTATCAATGGCAAATCTTACAAGAGCGAGCTCTGCCGTGAGTTTTTCCTTGAGTGAGATCTTATTGGCAGTGGATAGAGACCTCATGTTAAAAGATCGAAGTGGTACTTTCTTCATATTAAAATTTCCTCTTTTGGATGCCATCGACTTTTTTTGTAGCATTCACAACAGACGAAATCTGAAAATAATAATAAAACTGCTTATAATATTATAACAAAACACATATATTTATATCTTTATATTTTTGCAAAAAAGAATATTTTTAACTCAATTTTTGGCTGATTTGGAAAAGAATATTGGGAAAAAATATATCTTTTCTGATGAAACATTTCAAAGAACACAAAAAAAAGGATTTTTTTTTTGGGTTTTTTACGACTGAAAATTTTCACTTTTCAACTTTTTCCTTTGTTGAAGC
>NW_021323553.1:0-211 GCF_001605985.2 Dendrobium catenatum | reverse complement strand
TTTACTTTTCAAAATCACACACTTATACTTTACCTCACATTTGTACACTTCTCCCATCTCAAAATCATACTTTATACCTTTCCTTATCAAAAATACTTTCGAACATTTTGATATTCAATGCTCCTTTAAACACATTTCAAACTTCAACACATACACTTTCCAGAAACACACAAATTTTTACCTTTCAACACATACAATTCCAAATACATCT
>NW_021323552.1:0-237 GCF_001605985.2 Dendrobium catenatum | reverse complement strand
AGAATTTGAATCTGTATGCATCTTAGTATGGCCAAGAAACCAAGTGAGGGAGTCGATATGGTGAGACAATATATATAATGTTCATTTCCTAACGTCGCAACACTTACCGAATCAATGCCAAGCACTCAACTTAAAATTTGTTTATGTTTTTCAAATATTTGAGCTATTACAATCTTCCCAACTTAAAAAAATGTCATCCTCAATATTACATTAATTAGTCTAAGAGAGAGAGAGAGA
>NW_021323551.1:0-301 GCF_001605985.2 Dendrobium catenatum | reverse complement strand
TATACAAGCAGACAGAAGGCGTCTACGATCTACAACGTAACGCCACCGGATCCGTAACACTCATACTAGCGGACAGAAGGCGTCTATTCCAAGAATACCCCTGCACGTGCACTATAAACTGTATACATATAGATACACTAAAGGGGTATATAAAAATCACTGGCATGGGCCCCGACGAACGTGTTATTGGTACACACGTGACGTCTAGGGAAGCTGCGCGGGCTAATAAGTGAATTCAAATTTGAACCCGATCCTTCTATATGAATCAATAGGAGTCGACAGGGTTCGAACCATTAAGCAA
>NW_021323550.1:0-531 GCF_001605985.2 Dendrobium catenatum | reverse complement strand
GCCGAAGGCCCTCACCTCTGTCGGACCACCGCTTGACGTCGTTGCTCCGTCGAACAGCCACTTAAGACCATGTGCTCAACCATGGCACCACCTGAGGTCCGGACTTCTACTGGGTCACTACCTGACGCCTAGAGTTCTACCAGAGTATCTCCCTACTACAACGATCATTCAGACCCTGGTCTTCTGCCGACTACGGTCCTACCGACCTCGATCGCCTACTATGGTCCTTCCTACCTCTATCACCAGACAACGGTCTTTTAGACCTCAGTCTCCTGCCGACTACAGTCCTCTCGACCTCCGTCACATACTATGATCACTCCGACCTCCATCATCAGACAACGGTTTTTCAGACCCTAGTTTCCTGCCGACTACGGTCCTCCCGACCTCCGTCGCCTACTATGTCCACTCCGACCTCCATCCTATCGACTATGATCGTGCTGATAAAACAAATACATCTATTGTAACTCCTACCATGTAATACACTCTATATGATGTACATTTGTGACATCAAGCTAAGGCCTTCTCCCTAAG
>NW_021323549.1:0-312 GCF_001605985.2 Dendrobium catenatum | reverse complement strand
ACTTAGCATATATGATGCTTTGGTGATGTCCAAAGACTTTCGGGAGACTTTGATCCAAGCTCTCAGGGACCCCGAAAGATGAGGCGTATTTTATTGAACGCAACTTGACTGAGGTCGTGCATGCTCGAAAGGAGTCAATCATTACTTTTGCCGAGGATGACATGATGCTGGGAACGACAGATCATAATTGGCCTTTATATGTTATTGCAGAGAGTGACGGGATGATAATCAGTAGAATTTTGATTAATCTTGGATCCTCCATCAACCTTATGAGTTTGAAAGCACTGAGATCACTTTGTCTCGATGTACAAC
>NW_021323548.1:0-314 GCF_001605985.2 Dendrobium catenatum | reverse complement strand
TAAGAAAACAATAAAGAGCTATTTCATTTTCGTTCATTGAAATTAAATCCATGATAAATTTCGAGTCACATAGCAGTAGGAAGAGGAGATGTGAGACACAAACTAGCCGTTCGCTGGAAGCTCCGAAAGTGGAGTGTATAATAAGGGAGAGCCAAGGATGGCATAGGAGTGGAAAGAAAATCTTTTGAATCACCCAGTTAGGATGACACGTGCCGGGCTGATGAAGGTTGTACTAAGCTGTTCGGTGTTCCTAGATTTCTAGATGATTTGCTTATTAATGAGTAATATTTTTTTAAATAATGTATAATATTTTC
>NW_021323547.1:0-254 GCF_001605985.2 Dendrobium catenatum | reverse complement strand
CTAGAGGGTGGTTATTACATGGATTCGAATGATGAATCTGAGAACCCACTCCAGGCACTTTCTTTAGAGCCAACACAAGCCATCACCACTAAATTAAAGGAATCTCCTGATGAGGATGACTAAATATAGGAAGTTCATTTACATTCAGGGATGGCCCTTTTGTTGCAAACCATGACCACGAGTTTGAGATTTTGATGATGACAAATAATGTCGTTTAAATTATCTTGAGATTCATTGAATATTATTTGCTCCGT
>NW_021323546.1:0-225 GCF_001605985.2 Dendrobium catenatum | reverse complement strand
AAACTACTCTACATATAATGCACCTAGCTTGATATTGCTTTTGCAGTAATTCTCATAAATCAATTCCTTCAAAAACTAAAAGAATCTCACTTTCAAGTTGCTTGTAAGGTTCTCACCTAATTTACATTAAGGTTTCGTTTGGTTATCCAACACCTTTTCTAAAAGTCAGTTTTAAAACAATTGTTTGAGAAAACGGAGTTTTCAAACAGAGAAGTAAATACCCTA
>NW_021323545.1:0-308 GCF_001605985.2 Dendrobium catenatum | reverse complement strand
ATCCGCGAGCCTGCCTGCTGCCATCCGTCTGTGAGCCTGCCTGCCGCCGTCGACATGAGCCCCCCTGCTACCGTCGATGCGAGCCCCATCGTCCCACCTGCTGCCGTCAATGTGAGCCCCGCTGTCCCTCCTCATGCTGTCGACGCGAGCCCGAGTTTATAAAACCATGTCGAGTCAACCCAATAACCCGCCATGTCGGGTCCGAATTTGTGTTTTTGGACTCATTTATAAAATTGAGTCGGATTCAGATCAACCTGCTTGAACTGAAAACCATTTTTGTCACCCCGATGTAAAGCCTGTTCACTTTT
>NW_021323544.1:0-311 GCF_001605985.2 Dendrobium catenatum | reverse complement strand
GAATGACGATCTTCCATAGTTCTGCCGGCAGGAAGATGCCGGCGAACGTCTGCCACCATCGATCTCCGAAACTCCCACGAATAGAAAAAAATTGAAATCCCGTGAAAATCCAAACTATTTTCTTAGAGTTTCTCTCACTACTTTCTCCAAAGGATATCACTATCGATCCCCTCAACTAGTTAATGATCAAGATATTACCTATATTTGGTACTACCAACCAAATCCAAAACCTGCAAATCCTTCAACAAATCCGTAAAGCTTCAAATGTGGATCGAAAGAATATTTATTCAATAAGTACACCAAAGCTTAAA
>NW_021323543.1:0-291 GCF_001605985.2 Dendrobium catenatum | reverse complement strand
CAAAAAAAAAAAAAAAAAATGAAATCAAATAAGTGCCATCATTTTTTTCTAATTAATTTAACTAATCGTACTAAACGATATGAATCATCATGTATGAATATTTATATGATTTACGTAATTGATGGTTGAGAATCGAGAAAAGTAAAAGAGATTTAATCAAGAAAATATCATGATGTACGAATCATACCATACAATTTAAACAAATAAAGAATGAGTATTATACCTTATTATATAATCCAATCCAATATCCAAGATGTAGCAAACGAACTTATCATATTGTACAAATTAAAT
>NW_021323542.1:0-303 GCF_001605985.2 Dendrobium catenatum | reverse complement strand
CTCCAAAAGATATTATAGTTTTTTTTTCAAAATAACAAAATAATAATAAAAAATTTTCAGAAAATATTTTTCATGCAAAAATCTGGCAAGAGCTTTGATAGTTTTTTTTCAAAAAATAATTTATCAGTAATAATTTAATTTGCAGGGAAGAGATCCAAAGGATCAAAGCTAGAGATCCAAGCATCTCCCACAAGGAAGCCTTCAGCAGTGCAGCAAAGAATGTGAGTATAATTTGTTAATGTAATATATTTACAGATTAGAATATTGGTTATTATTAAGTATAATAAAGTAGTTTAATTATTA
>NW_021323541.1:0-319 GCF_001605985.2 Dendrobium catenatum | reverse complement strand
TAGCCGACGGGCAATGGAGGTTGGAAGTCTGGCGATGAGCAGAAGTTTGACGTCAAGTAGAAATCCAGCGATGAGCGGAAGTTTGGCGTCTCATGTAAAAATCCAATGACGAGCGGAAGTTTGGCGGCTGCTAGAAGTCCGATGAAAGCCGACGACTGGCAGAAGTCCAACGTCGTATAGAAATCTGACGACGTTCGGCAGCCAGTGGAAGTCTGACAGCGGTCGGCGACTGAGCGGTGGTCCGACGACGGCCAAGCTAAAGTCCACCAGCGGTCGGCGGCCGGGTGATGGTCTGACGATGGTTGGGCTGAAGTTCGAC
>NW_021323540.1:0-281 GCF_001605985.2 Dendrobium catenatum | reverse complement strand
AAAATCTGCCGGTAAGATGGAAATTGCGATGAAAATTGAATGATTTAGCCGGATTTCATATGGAATTTAATACGCCGATTCATCATGCATCAAAAAAACTCTTCTAGTGTAAATAATACGTCAAAAATTATTTCCGCATACATTCCGGCGCATTACCCACGAAAAAATAGGCGCCCGTTACGTTGATTTTCATTAGCTTATTCTGATGTTAAATATGTTGGAATTATCAGCATAAAATTTCATCAAAAATACTGGCAGAATAAACACTGCAATATACCCCA
>NW_021323539.1:0-273 GCF_001605985.2 Dendrobium catenatum | reverse complement strand
GATGATTAGCAGCTACATCATCGTCCTTGCACGAAAACCAATCAACCAGTAAACCATCGTGCAAAATCGAACAGCCACAAAAACAAATTCCAGAAATTCTAGTAATACGAGGTCCCAGCACAAGGGCTCCCCACTAGCCCAAATCCGGATGTCAGCCCAGCTAGCCAAACTGGGAGAAAAACAGAGAACCAAAAGAGCAATCCAGAGACGATCCAGCTGCAGAAATTTCATCAAAAAGAAAGCCCAGCAATCACCAGATACCACAGTAAACAT
>NW_021323538.1:0-1205 GCF_001605985.2 Dendrobium catenatum | reverse complement strand
TTATAAAAATATAATTATATTTTCCATTGTTTATATTAATTTTATCTAGATGAAATTATTTAGCTGTAATTGTTGACTGAAAAATAATAAAAAGATGCAAGTCTTTCCATATAGATTATAGGGCAACATAGTTTAGCCCTTCAAACATTGTCGTGAAGTTTCCAGTGCTTGAATTTTTATCATTTGAACTTAGATCAAGACTCTTATATTGTAATTGGATTTGTTTTATTGAAATTTTTGTTTCGACTTTAACATTGTTGTTGAAGTCAATCGTAAAAGTTTATGATTCAATATTTATATCAAGAACCATGCTTGATTTGATGGATTTTCTAATGATGTATCAAGTATCATGTATTTTTAATTGAAGAGTTTTTTTTTATCAACTTAAATTAAAACTAATATAATTTGAATTAAAATATCTTTTTTTTTAAAAGAGCAAAATTTTTTTCATAAAATGCTTCCCATCCATGCGTATTTGGAAATTCTCAATAATTTATTCAAGTGCCAAATATCATAGGGAGACCTATCTTGTTAGAATAATAATAATAATAACTTAAAAAAATACATATTCACATATTTCACAACCTTTAGGTTCTTCAAGGCAATTAATTATGTTTATATTGTGTAAGGTTTTACACGTTATTGCCAAAAAATTATTATTTCATATTCAATGTGATTTTTTCAATTAAGAATATGTTTGAAACAATTTTCTTATGATTTTACTCTTTAGATAACAATCATAATTTCATTTGGCTACTGCTTTATCTTATTTCACTATTTTTCAATTAAATTTTGAAGTGAAAGCTATTTTTTATAATACAAATAGTTAAGTTGATTTCTCAATAGGAATTTTTGAAGTGCGGCCATCCCAATAAAGCCCTAAGTATTCATGAATGATATTTTCTTAACACATTTTATTTTTCAGATACTTTCGTTAAAAAGTCATTTTTTTTTCTTTGAGATAATGAGTGAATTTAATCACAAACTCACAGAAACACGTCTTTATATACTTTATATATTGATCATTGGGCAAAGCTCTAAAAGTATTCAAATATCTGAGGTCTCTCACATTTCAGATGCCTTCGTGTGAAAATAAGAGTCTATTTGTCTTATTAAGAGTGTTAATTTATTAATTTTAGTCAAAACTTTCAAATACTCTATTGGACAGACCACATTAATACTCTTGATTATAGATTATTTCTTAG
>NW_021323537.1:0-226 GCF_001605985.2 Dendrobium catenatum | reverse complement strand
GGGCCTTAGTGACCTCATACAAAAATGAGGTCAACAGGATCCTGGATTGCAACAGGGACTAGTAATGAATATGAGTATGAAGCTCTAGTAGTGGTTCTGAGATTGCTATTTTAGTCGGGATTCAGAACCGTCAAGTTTTTGGCAATTTTTAGCTTGCCATAAATTAAGTACTAGGCGTCTATAAGATTAGCAAGATTGAGTTACTATCACTGTCGGGTCCTTGAGC
>NW_021323536.1:0-276 GCF_001605985.2 Dendrobium catenatum | reverse complement strand
TACATGTGGTCTTTTATAGCCTTTACTTTACCCGAGAAGGTGTGGGAAGAGGCGGATATGGACTTCATTGAGGGATTGCCTAAGTTAGAAGAATTCATCAAGATTATAGTGGTAGGGGACAGACAGAGCAAATATGCTCATTTAATTCCCCTAAGCCACCCATACACCGCAGTGTTAGTGGCAGTCACTTTCATTAGAGATGTGGTCTAGTTGCATGGCATACCCAAGTCCGGAGTGTCTGATCGGGATAAGGATTTTCTGAGTCATTTTTTGTGG
>NW_021323535.1:0-215 GCF_001605985.2 Dendrobium catenatum | reverse complement strand
GAACCTTAAACAACTTTAATCTAATGATCCTACTTAGAACATATCAAAACCACACGACCTACTTCACACTGTAGATTGTTTGCTAGGACAACCAACTCTAGTTTTAGGCTAGGCCGGTGTTTACTTTTCCGCTGTGTGCCGGGCCTTCGAGTTTTCACTGCATGCTGTTTGCTAGCCAAGGATTGATGTGATTGTTTATTTATTTATTGCATTTT
>NW_021323534.1:0-1222 GCF_001605985.2 Dendrobium catenatum | reverse complement strand
CAGCCAGACCACCACTTGAAGCCATCACCTCCGCCGGACTACCACTTGAGGTCATGTGCTCCACCAAAACATCACCTGAGGCCCAGACATCCGCCAGATCACTACTTGAGGCCTTGAGATCCACCAAGCCACCACCTGATGCCCAAAGTTCTCCCAGAATACTGCCGACTACGGTCCTTCAGACCTTCGTCACCTACTACGATCCTTCCGACCTCCATGAACAGATAACGGTCTTTCTGACCCTGGTCTCCTTCCGACTACGGTCCTTCTGATCTCCGTCACATATTATGGTCCATCCGACCTCCATCACCAGACAACGGTCTTTCCGGTCTCCATCCTACCGACTATGGTCGTGCCTACCAATCAAACATGTCTATATTGTAACTCCCACCATATAATGTGATCTATATGATGTACATTTGTATCATCAAGCCAAGGCCTTCTCCCAATGAAGGGCTTCATTTGTAATCGACTGCAAGTACTAGTGGATTCATTCAAACTAGGCCAGGCCCTGCGGTTTTTCCCCCTTTTTAGGGGTTTTCCACGTAAAAACTCTGGTGTCTCTTATGAATGCTACACCCTCTCACTTATCTGATTGTGTCTTGGATCTTCGTACAATGCTAAGACGTTAAACTATTTATTTCTCTACCGCCGCGAATACTCCAGGACGCAACAAATAATAATAAAATTCAACTAGTAGTTTGTTGGGCTTCTTTAGGCATTGCATCCCACCAAATATATTTTTTACTCTCCATAGCTAATCCTCTATTATTTGGGGATCTATTACGGTGATCACTCCTACCATTTGTCCAAGAGCTCTTATAAGCAACCACCCACATGATAAGTGTGAATCTAGTTCATAAGAACAAAGGTAATTGAACTTTCAAAAAAATAATAATAATAATAAAACAAAGGTAGTTGAAACTAAAAAGAAAAATGCAAGTATCAAATATGACTATCCATATAAATTTTAGTAAATTTCTTAATTTTAATATATTTCTTATGCATATTTAATCCATCAAAATAGAAAACACATAAAATAAGAGAATATTATAATAAATAACTTTAATGCACCTAATGTAACCTAATGTACTATGTAAAAAGATTTGTCATGGACTTCATGATATGAGATTTCATGAATTTAAAGAGAGAATTTTTTATTTTAACTCAAAATTTTTAATATTTGAAAATATGAATAAATTATTTTATGTTTACATAAGAA
>NW_021323533.1:0-210 GCF_001605985.2 Dendrobium catenatum | reverse complement strand
ATATATATATATATATAAAATAAGAATCCTTACTTATGATATAAGGTTATGAATCTTTGAAACTGTGGGTGTTACTCTGATTGTTGAAATTTTAGTTGTTGTCTTAAGGGTTTTTATTTAAATTATACTTATATTAAATTTTATCTTGGCCTTCACAAGTATTAGATTTTTTTTACATTCAGGATGTGCATTTGATCTATTTAATCAGTT
>NW_021323532.1:0-204 GCF_001605985.2 Dendrobium catenatum | reverse complement strand
CATCATTTGAAAATTCAACCTTCCTACTCCATTCATTCGTGGACTGGAATATTTTTTGAGATTTGACAGGAGTAACATCATCTTCATCCGTGTCACTCCCAAGATGATGTACATGTTTCTTTTCTTTAGGAATGATTGGTGATTTGGGAAGAACTAGCGTTGCTTTTTTTCTCCCTACACGCTTCTTATCACCTTCTTGCTTGG
>NW_021323531.1:0-617 GCF_001605985.2 Dendrobium catenatum | reverse complement strand
CTGTCGGACCTCTGCTCGACCACCAACCAAAGTCGGAACTCTGCCCGGTCTTCAACCTTTGTTGGACATTCTCCCAACCGATGCCACCTGACTTCCAACTTCCGTCATCTGAACATGGCCGTTACAAACTCCCAAATACTCATACGAAATTTGATCGACTCTCCAAACTATTGTAATTTTACCATATCCAAATCAAGGGATGAGTCAACCTTTGTAACCCACTCAAGTATAGTAGAATCTTATCACATAAGCAAGGACCTATAGTTTTTTCCTTTCTGAATTTTTCACATAAAAAAATTTTGGGTGTTTCATTGCTCTCTCAACTATCTATTTGTGTGCTAGATATTCCTTATGAATTTATCAGAGCTATATTTAATGAAATTGTTATATACAATATATATATATATTTTTTTAATTTGAGAATAATAATTGGTATGAAGAATTCTCATAAGAGTGTAATGGAAATAAATTATCTTATATGATGTGGCCCTTATTAGGCTGATTTTTGGGCTGGGGATTATTAATTTGGGCCTTCCAAAACTTTAGTGTAGAGGTATAACTTTTGTTCGGCAAAAAACAAAACGGCCGGGTCTGTCAAAATTTTTGTTGGGCCATAG
>NW_021323530.1:0-794 GCF_001605985.2 Dendrobium catenatum | reverse complement strand
GGTTCGATGGAGGGGACGGTTTCAACTGCCATTAAAATGATCATAAGTTCTGATCGTCCTGGGACGAACACGTATTCGTCTATACGATCAGTCTGGTCAAAAGTCTATATGAAAGGATGCTTCATAAGTTGTGTGATTACGAAAAGCCGTTTTATTTTTGTCGCATACATTCGTCCATACAAAATTTTTTCGTACTGGACGAATTTATTTCGTATGGGACAAACATAAAATTTTGTTCAGTACGAACATCATTTTTTTAATAAATAGACGAGCTTTTGAACTTAATAGTCACACTCTCATTTTCACTTTCACTTTCAAATCCTTTCGTTCCTTAGATCCTATCAATGGAAAGTTCTAGCAAGCATCAAAAGACTCTGTCCAGGGGTCCACCTAGGAATTTTTCTGAGAATATCCTTTCTAAAGCCAATGAAGAATCCTTTCCTAGGTTTGTCTCCACCAAGATCATACCCTCTAGAATTCTTATCCAGGAACAACTAATTTTTCAGGTAATGAACTTATTTGCCTCAACTCAGTTTGGTTTCATCCTCACCATAGTTTATCTCTACAACAAAGAAACCTTTCACTATTTCCTTACAAACATGTCTTTTAACTCCGACCATACTGTTATCCATTCATTTGTCTTTAAGCAAAAAGTTGAAATCATCAAAGCTGACTTGGGAGCCTTTTTAAACTTAAGGACTGAGGGAGCTAGAGCACATACCTTGATCACCTTAACTGAATATCAATGGTATGAAATTAATAAAGTGATTAGAGGAATCAATTTTAACGAACAT
>NW_021323529.1:0-617 GCF_001605985.2 Dendrobium catenatum | reverse complement strand
GTCAATCAAATCCATATCAGTCAATGGTCAATGAATCAATGCAATACGGAAATCCATAGTCAATAAGACCAGTCAATGCAGTAGCAGACAAATCAATAAACCAAGCTCAATCAATCCACGTCAATCTCAAAGAAATCCATACATAGAAGAAAATCAATCAATCCGTCCGTCAAATCAAGCCGTCAAATCAATCAATCAAATCAAATTTAAATCAAATTTATACTATCAAGTCAATCAAAACCATCGGAAAAGCGATACAATCAATCTCAATCTCCTATCGATAAATCAAATGTAGTAAGTCAAATCAATACAATGCAGAATCAATCTATAGGTAATACCAATATCCATAACATCAATGAATCTATATAATATCTATGTCCATTCTATCCATATCAATGTCAATAATCAATAGTCAATAGTATCCATGCTCAATGATCAATCAATGAAATCTATAAATTCATACGAAACAATCCGATCAAATCAATAAAGCAGATATCGATAAAACAATAAATCCGTATGTCAATACAGTAAACATGCATTCAATACAATAATACTGAACAAGTAAAATCAACTAGCTATATTGCTGTTGTAGGATCCATATTGCTGTTGTAGATCCA
>NW_021323528.1:0-209 GCF_001605985.2 Dendrobium catenatum | reverse complement strand
TAGGAAAACCTTGTGCCATAGTTTATAAGTGGATCTACTCTAGGATGTTAAGCCAAAATAAATAGAGCCAAGGCTCTGATACCAATTGTTGGATGACTATGGCACCCCAAGAGGGGGGGTGAATTGGGGTTTTCAAAATTTTTTATTAAAAGAAGAAAATTAAAATGATTTTTAAAACAATTTTGAAAGGAGTAAGTAATCACACAATA
>NW_021323527.1:0-427 GCF_001605985.2 Dendrobium catenatum | reverse complement strand
TTTGACGAACGAGATTTAGCTCAATTGAATGCAAAATGTTTGAACTCATTTTTTCTGTGCTTTAAAATCTGAGGATTACATGTGTGTCTCTACTTGCAAAACTGGTAAAGAAATTTGGGATAAGTTGTGTATCACCTATGAAGGAACTAATGAGATTAAACAATCCCGTTTGAATATTCTCTTGCATGATTACGAACTTTTTTGTATGAAACCTCATGAATAATTTTCTGACATATGCACTAGGTTTACTCAGATAGTTACTTCACTACATGCATTAGGAAAAGAACTTTCAAACTATGAAAAAGTAAACAAAATTTTGAGATGCTTGCCTTCGTCATATAATGCTAAGGATTTGAACACTTATTCTATTGATAAATTACTTGGCTCACTCATTGCTTACGAACAATGGGTGAATCAAAGAAATCTT
>NW_021323526.1:0-227 GCF_001605985.2 Dendrobium catenatum | reverse complement strand
ATTGGTACTCTATCGTCACTAGGAGGGTAAGAAAGAATGTTGGTACTCTGCCATCAATAGGAGGATGAGAAAGGATGTTGGTACACTGACATCACTAGGAGGGTGAGAAAGGATATCAATACTCTGCCGCATCGGGTTGGTGGAAGAGAGGTTTCGTAAGGGATTCTCCGCCTTACTGTGGGAGCAAAAAGACAGTCACTTTAATTTAGTGCAACACCTGAAGGAGT
>NW_021323525.1:0-220 GCF_001605985.2 Dendrobium catenatum | reverse complement strand
ATTCCACTTTTCATTTCTTATTTTCAAGACTCACACAATTTCCACTTTCAAAAACTCCCCAAAAGATATGCATTTTTACTTTAAAGGAAAACATACTTTTCCAATATCACATACTTTTACCTTTAAAACATATAATTTCATTTTTTGGAAACCCAAAATTTACTTTCTAAACCCTACACATTTTTGTTAAGATAGTTGCTATTTGCATGCTTTCCATTTT
>NW_021323524.1:0-337 GCF_001605985.2 Dendrobium catenatum | reverse complement strand
CCAAACATTTAACATTAAGGGAAGACTATGAGAAAATTTTCAAATAACTAAAGCTCCTCCCATCCTCACCTCTACAACTACAAAACACAAGACCAACTATTGGATCTCAAAGTCAACATGGACATCTTTAACTTTGTATTAGTCAAAGAGGATAGAGGTAATGGATCGACTATGATATGAGAAAAATATAAAAATACTAAGGGCAGCAAATTGAGGTATCCAATCAAGAAAAAGTTGGCACGGGCACTCTTGATCTTTGCTCAACAGCTCCAACCTTGCTTCCAAGTCCATTCAAGCTAAGTCATCACTGATTAGGGGTGCAAACGAGCCGAGTCGA
>NW_021323523.1:0-252 GCF_001605985.2 Dendrobium catenatum | reverse complement strand
TCAATAATCAATCAATAATCAGTTCAATAATCAATATAATCTATAACAATCATATCAATAGTCATAAGCACATCAATCTAATCTGTCAATTCCAAGCAAATCCGAAAATCAACGAAAATTGGGCAGCGTAACGGCAGTCGGTCAAATTTACACAAAAAAACCTGCAAAAAGGCACAATTTCCAAATCTTTCCAAATTACAATAGAATATCTATAACATCAATACAAGACTATTGTCCTATAGAAATCAAATC
>NW_021323522.1:0-563 GCF_001605985.2 Dendrobium catenatum | reverse complement strand
TCCGCAGTCGTGCGAGTCGGCGCTGAACATGTACGAATTTTTTTTTTTATTTGATTTTGGCTGCCGTATACAGGTCAACACATATAAACAAAAAAATTTAATGGATGAATGAAAAATAATGCCTTTTTTTTTCTTCATGCCGCGCCTGTTTTCTCTCACCATTCTTACGAGCCCTACTGCCAACTTATTCTATTTTGGATAATTTAACTTTTAAAACTTCAGTACATTAACATATATGGTGATGTTTTCCTTCTCAGGTCCTGCTTTTCAGTTTTTTTCGTTTCATATTATTGGACTAATCTCTCATTTCCTCTCCTAACTTTTATGGAACTGGACTCCCTTAAAGCTGATTTTAGCTTGATTATTATTTTTGTCAACATTTTATTAATTTTGTTTATTACCTTTTTGTTGTGATAGGGACCATATATAAGTCAACAATAGTTCCGTCAAGGACATTTTGCATTGTATGTAATCTTCACATGAACAGAAAGGACAATCTTGACCTGTCATTTTGCAATTTAACAAGTAGTTTCTCTGGTTTTCCTTTCATTCCAACTGCTGGA
>NW_021323521.1:0-349 GCF_001605985.2 Dendrobium catenatum | reverse complement strand
ATCAATTTGTTTCGCTGGAGTCCAGGACTGGAGGCAATGTTACACTTGGAGACAACAGCACCAAGAAGGTGGTAGGCGCAGTTGGTAAATCCAAGAACCTTATGATTGAAAATGTTTTGCTTATAGATGGATTGAAACACAACCTGCTCAGCATCAGTCAACTCTGTGACAAAGGATTTATCATATAATTCTTTGCAAATTTATGTATTGTAAGTTTAAGTAACAACACTATTTTGCAGGAAAAGAGGATCAATAACGTCTACATGCTTGATTTAAATAATACTGAATGTGCTGCTTCATTTTGCTTAAAAGTAGTGATTGATGATTCATGGTTGTGGCACCGAAGACT
>NW_021323520.1:0-798 GCF_001605985.2 Dendrobium catenatum | reverse complement strand
ATGAATTTTTAAACTTTAGGGTCCAAAATAGACCCTTTACCTTAAAACTTCATATCACAGAAATTTATTGAGCATCTGAACCTAGAAAAATTACTAACCATGACTAAGATATTCAATAATCACCCACCAAAATTTGGGCTTCACTTGATCACTGGATTGTGAGAAAATTGTAATAAATGAAATTAATATAAACTCAAATATCTCACAATACAGAAATCAAATCAATATAATTTTAATTTTAATAAATACTAAATTACATTATCTTTCCAACGAGCCCAAGAACGCCCAATTTGGTGGAAAACTCGATTTTCTGTGAATTTTGAAAGATTTGGAGCATTTAAAGTATTTTTTATTCAGATTTGGGTCAAATCAGCTGGCGATGACGTGGCGGCGTGGCATGATGCCACGTGTCATATGCCGGATGGACCCGTGTTTCACCCAGAGGAGGGCCGCGCGGTTTTGGGCGACGTGGCCAATTCTGGGCTGTCCGATCGCGTTACGGCTCGATCGGACAGCTCTGGTTGAACCAGAGTTAAAAAAATTCAAATGCCTATATCTTTCAAAATACTTGACGAAATTGCACGAAATTTGAACTGTAGCTAGAGGGCAATATGATCTTACAATGCCTGGAGTTTGGAGGCTCCATTCATTGTAAAATTGCTACAGTTTCAAATTCACATTTAAACTTAAAATGAGTATAACTTACAATCCAACCGTCGGATTTTTGCAATTTTTGGCTTGTTGGAAAGCTGCAGCAATCCTCTACAACTTTACTGAAGACTCCAAAAGCCGGATCTT
>NW_021323519.1:0-284 GCF_001605985.2 Dendrobium catenatum | reverse complement strand
CCCGTGCTCGTCGTAGGAGAGGCCGTATTCAGTTTCTGGATCCGCCATTTATAGATGCTAGATGATGAAGTTTTCCCCAAGGCTTGCTAGCACTCTTGAATATGGTTGAAGAGAAAGAAGTTTCTCTTCAACTTGAAAGGGGTAAGAACCAAAGAGCAAGTTCCCTTCCAAAATCTAAAATTAGTTTCAAAATTTTGAAAGTAGAAGATGGGAAATTTCAATTCCTAAATTCCGGTGGGGAGTTAATGAGAAGGGGAAGATTGGGGAGAGGGAGAGGGGGCGGG
>NW_021323518.1:0-872 GCF_001605985.2 Dendrobium catenatum | reverse complement strand
TCAAAGTGGCATATGAGATGATTGTTTTGCTGGGATCAGGTGATTTATGCTATTGTGGGTCGCATAAATTTTTTATGCACTATAGTTGAGCAGAGTTCAAAAGCGGACGACTCTCAAGGTGTCACCACATGATTGAGTAGGCCCTTGATGCATCATAATTGATGATACCATTTGAGAGAGAGTGAGTGATAACCAGAGTGAAGAGATTTCATACGAAGGGAAAATTATTAAGTCACGAGACTTTGGGTCGACCTTCACATTAGATAGTTAAAAAATAAGCTGATGTAAAATAATCAAGTGATTAATCCTCGCCTATAAGCTTAAACTTTTGAGTAAAAAATAAATTTGACTACTGGGCTGTGTCAGTCCCAACTTTGATCATCATTTGATTCACACTCCTATCAGTTTTTGGCATAAATCCTTCTCAAATTTGAAGTCAAAAATCCCTTGCCAAACTCTGGATCAGGTTTATGCCTAATATATTACATACCTCAAAACCCTATAAACCAGCAGTTGAAAGCATCTCTTGGTGGATGAAGAGGTCGCTTCAGTGGCCGGTGCATGTTGAAGTGTTTGGCGACTAGTGAGGATGTGTAGTGAAGGAGATTGACGACCTCTCTATGGTCGACAGCGTGTTGCGGTGGTCGACTACGATCATCTGAAAGGAAACGACTGCAAGCGGTTGCTCTATTATGGTCCGCAGCAGGCAGAGAGGCTCAGGTAACTGGCGGTGGCTGAGAATTGGAGGAGGTTCCATGAGATGGAATGGAAGTTGCGTTAGTGTGATTGTGTGAAGACTCTGTAGCTGGAAGCTTGAACCGAGTTTGACGGTAGCTCGTTTGGATAGGGAAGCGTATATGTATACTCCCTTT
>NW_021323517.1:0-256 GCF_001605985.2 Dendrobium catenatum | reverse complement strand
CCCGAACTTTCTAATGTCCGTGAACATGTCTCTGAGATGGGTCGCTCCTCTCCTCTCAAAATTTGATCTGATCCTCGTGCTGTACTCAGGCAACCACCTAAATTCTTTTTGTAAAAATTTAGACAATATCAAAAAGATTAGTACAAATTAAATCATATATTTGAAATCATACCAAAAAAAACATACCTGAAATTCTCCAAACCACATATCTCTAACTGGCTTTGGGATCTTCTTCCAGGATAAGTAAGGAGCATCA
>NW_021323516.1:0-348 GCF_001605985.2 Dendrobium catenatum | reverse complement strand
CGGACTTCTGCTCGCCAGCAGAATTCTACTCGTCGACGAATCTTCATTGGTCTTCCGCCCAAGGCCGTACTCCTACCCGACGTCGTACTTCTCCTTGTCGTCGGATTTCTGCTCGCCAGCAGACTTCTACTCGTCGTCGGACTTCTGCTCGTCGACAAATCTTTCGTCGGACTTCTACCCAGGGCCGCACTTTTACCCGACGTCGGACTTCTCCCTGTCATCAGACTCCTGCTCGTAGGAAGACTCCTACGCATCGTCGGACTTCTGCTCGTTAGCAGACTCCTACCCGACGTCGCACTTCTCCCCGTCGTTGGACTTCTGCTCGTTAGCGGACTCCTACCCGACGTC
>NW_021323515.1:0-216 GCF_001605985.2 Dendrobium catenatum | reverse complement strand
TGAAATCAATCAATACGATTACTCATTACAATAAAATTATATACAACAATTAAAACGATAATTCAATAAACAATTAACCCAATCACTCAATCAATCAAGGATCAGTACTATGAATCAATGTAAGGAATCGATGTATCAATGGGTCTGTAGTATAAGTATCAATGTCAGTTCAGTAGTATCTGGTGGGAAAAATTTGTGTCACACCACGCAGATTTT
>NW_021323514.1:0-1076 GCF_001605985.2 Dendrobium catenatum | reverse complement strand
CCGGGCCGTGTGGATCGGGCGCTATATTGGACTAGATCAGGCTGGCTAAACCAGGTCAGCCGAGCTTATTGGATCCAGATGAAAAAAAAATATAATGGTGATTAGGACTTTTAGCGGCCCAAATTTTGTTCGAAGTCATTCCATCGTATCTTAGAGTTGAGTAAAATCAAGGCTCCATTTAGAGGCAAATTATTGCATCCGATCAGTGATCACCGGATGCGGAGATAGGTCCGAATATTAATAAAATATTATTTTAAATTAGGCGTTTCAAAAGCCGAGGTAAAGTACATGTAAAGCGCAGTCAAAAGCACCGCCAAAGTGCAGCCAAAAACATAGTTGACGTGGCATATTTTTATTAGATGTCCGAACCTATTTTGTGCATCCGGTGACCGGATGTAATCATTTGCTATTTTTTAAAACATCTTTTTAATTAAAAAGTTTCTTAAATCATTTCAAAGTCATTCCAAAGCTTACGAAATCCTACTTGAACTAAATCTTTGGTGCATCCAAAGAGCCCCTAAGAAAGCAAGTTTCCAAGCATTTTTTTACTACCATACAAAATAAAACTATCAAATTAATATAAACTATTTTATAAATTTGCTAACAAACTCATGAAGTAATTAATAAAGAAGCTGTGCACATCAAAAATTGAATCTATTAACACATTTCTCATAAAAAAATGAACTTGCTTTCAAAAAATAATAATAATAGACACAACTTTGCCTAAACTTACACATAATGTTTAAATTTGGCATATCAGCCACACCAATGAAACTCCTAAAAGCTAAAGACAAAAATATATATAATAATAATAAATCAATGAGTAGTTGAAACTATTAAGATTTCAAGTTTTCTAAAAGTGACATGAGCAAATCAACCCACGAGTCTGTCAATCCAGGGAGGCACCAATGCATACAGTCCTCATGCTTCTTTCCTCCTGTGGTTGAAGGATGGGCATCTGCCCTGAACTCGCTCATATGAGTTATATTAAGAATGTGAAAGCAAACGTAGGGCAATGGCTGAATAAAGAGTTGTAGCCATTTTTTTATTAATAAACATCCAAATTTGAAAGTGCA
>NW_021323513.1:0-293 GCF_001605985.2 Dendrobium catenatum | reverse complement strand
TGGGTTCGGGTCGAATCCGAAATCGACACAGCATTATTCTGTTCAAATCGAACCCGATCCATTTTTGCAAACTGTTTGGTTTTTCAGACAAAAAACCGACCCGCTTTGGGTCCGGGTCAACCCTACACAACCCGAATGACCCGGGACCGATAAAAAATTACTAGTTTTTTGGTCCAAAAAACATGTCAATATCCGCTTTTTGGGTAAAAATTGGTCGAAAATGGGTCAATCTTGGGTTTCCGGGTCAAACGGGTTTTCGGGTAAAAAAACAGGTCAATTTCGAGTCAAATGGT
>NW_021323512.1:0-249 GCF_001605985.2 Dendrobium catenatum | reverse complement strand
AGAGAAAGATTTGCAACCTCCAATAATCCCATATCATAAAGGCACTCGAACCCATCTCCAACAACATCCCACATCTTGTTATCACCTGTCATATAAAGTGAGATTTTTCTTGATAGAAGACGAAGATTTGTATGCACATAAATTAAATCTTCAGCCCGTTGTGGAGTTATTTTATTCCTCTTCATTGATTGATACCAAATTGATGTAAGCAATTTAGAACAAAACTCAAAGAGAAAACCAAGTAAATCA
>NW_021323511.1:0-246 GCF_001605985.2 Dendrobium catenatum | reverse complement strand
AATTTTCTAGCTGAAAATGCATCAAAATGGAATGCAACAAAGATGCAACTCTCCTTGCAAGGTTTATTTTAATACAACAACAACATCAAGCCTTTGTACCACTACGTAAGGTCGTCTGCATGAATCTTTTTTTCTCCATTATGTCCTGTTAAAAATCGAATTCTCGTTTAAATATAGTAAAGAAAGATTATTTTTATTGTTTTCTTTATAAGTCTTTTTAGGTCTACCTCTACCTTTCTTAACATA
>NW_021323510.1:0-341 GCF_001605985.2 Dendrobium catenatum | reverse complement strand
GAATTTTTGATCACATAAGAACATGTGATATTGATGCATGTATAGACGGTCTTGAAGCGGATCAGTTGAATCGCCTTCTGTAGGAATCCATCTATTCAACGGGAGAGGGACATCAGGATTTCTTGCCCCCACCAAATTGGTGGGGGCAAGAAATATAGGGATACCTATACCCCTCGCCCGCACGGGAAATCATGACCTACTAAACCACGAAATGACGAAGAAGAAGAGGAAGAACAAAAAGAAGAACAAACTCTTACAATAAAGCTAAAAAGAAGAAATTACAAAACACACAAAATTACGACGGCTTACAAACTTTGACTCATAAACCAAAGACACCCTAA
>NW_021323509.1:0-224 GCF_001605985.2 Dendrobium catenatum | reverse complement strand
AACACAAAGTAATAATATTGGTAAAAGAACTATACTTCCTCCTCCATTCATTGACCGCTTGTGATATATGGCGAAGATATTTATATGCAACGGCTCTTTGTCAATACTTCGAAAAACCAGACCTGTTCATAATAATGACAAGTAATCATGCAACAACAACAACAACATCAAGCCTTTATCCCACTATGTGGGGTCGGCTACTTGAATCCTTTTTCTCCATTGTG
>NW_021323508.1:0-1208 GCF_001605985.2 Dendrobium catenatum | reverse complement strand
GGTGCGGCAGAGAACCGTCATCCTTTTACACTTTTCTCAGTGTTGGCAGAGAACCGTCATCCTTTTAAACTATCCCAATATAGGCAGAGAACCCTTTGTCCTTTCACACTCTCCAAGTTTGGGCAGAGAACCCTTCGGCTATTCACACTCTCCAAGTGTGTGCAGAGAACCCTTCATCAGTTCACACTCTCCAAGTGTGGGCAGAGAACCCTTCGGTTGTTCTCACTCTCCAAGTGTCGGCAGAGAACCGGATCTCCTTGACAGATCTTCTCACAAGAAATTTAGAAGAAAGAGAGAAAAAAGTGAAGTAATCAAAAACCATAAGTAGAGATTCTTACCTTTGAGTACTAAGTGAATCTTTTACGCTCCAGTAGTAAGAATCCTTCTTCAAACACTCTCTCACACTCACTCCTTGAGTCTCCCTTCAGTTGGCACGAAGATCGATAGACAAAAAAATTAAGAGGCAATTCTAATTGGACTTTATATAGGAAAGACATAAAAAACCGTCCAAAAATTGCTGATTTTCAAGTCTGTATATAGTGGATCGTCCCATACGATCGTGGATCATCCTGGACGAACTTACTTAAATCATTTGCATACGAACCTAATGTATATTGGTACAAACTGACTTCGTACTTGATTATCGTCCCGTACGAACTAAGTTCGTCCGATACGAACAGTTATACCATAAGTCGGTTTCGACAAACTACAGGAAAGTATCAAAATTGAAAGGATAGAGCATTTTCATTCTGGGACGAATTGGAGTTCATTTGGACGAAATTTTATAGAGAGCATTTCGTCCTGGGCCAAATAGGATTTTGTCTGAACAAAAATTTTCCAGAGAGCATTTCGTCCTTGGACGAATTGGAGTTCGTCTGGATGAAATTTTTACATAGAGCATTTCATTCTTGGCAAAATAGGATTTCGTTTGAACAAAAATTTTATAGAGAGCATTTCATCCTGGAATGAATTAGAGTTCGTCTGGACAAAATTTTTTCAGAGAACATTTCGTCCTTGGTAAAATAGGATTTCGTCTGAACGAAAATTTTCTAGACAACATTTCGTCCTGGGATGAATTGGAGTTCGTCTCGACAATCAGGACTTAGAAAAATTTTCTCACTTCCTGTTCATTCTATTGCTCTTCCGAGGGGATAACTGACTTGATCGTCCTGTACGAATATGATTTGTCCCATACGATTAGTATGAAT
>NW_021323507.1:0-916 GCF_001605985.2 Dendrobium catenatum | reverse complement strand
TTGGCAATCTAGATAACTTTTCTAACTGAGTTGACAACTTAAAATAGCCCGAAGCGGGTCGAAATTCACTTTTCACTCTCCAAAGCTCTGTCTTTCACTCTCCTTGCAACTAGTTGTGATCGAACAATGGATTTTAAATATATTTAAAGGGATGTTAGTGGCCTAGTTTTATGATTCTACCATGAGGAATTGTCGTGCTCATTAAAAATCTTAAATTTTAGAGTTAGGAGTGTTGCAATGTCACTATTAAACACCTTGGTTAACTGAAGTGTCACGTTCCTAGGACACCAAACAATGGGGTTCTCCAAAAGGAAAATTTTAATACTTTTTCTAGAAATCACTCCAAACACTTAAGACTCATTCTAGAACATATAAAACCTTTTTCATGCACTAAAACACTCCATGAAAATTGGTTATAAACTTAAATTTTCAAATCTTTAGCTTTTTTAAGTTTGGTCAGAATAGCAGAATTGAATGCTGAATCTGGAGGGGTCATAAGCAATGATGCTAACAAATTGTCAATCTAGATAACTTTTCTAACTGAGTTGACAAGTAAAAATGGCCCGAAGCGGCTCAAAATTCACTTTTTCCTCTCCAAAGCTCTCTCTTTCACTCTCCTTGCAACTGGTTGTGATCGAACAATGGATTTTAAATATTTTTAAAGGGCTGTCAGTGGCCTAGCTTTATGGTTCTACCATGCAGCATTGTCGTGCTCTTTAAAAATCTTAAATTTTAGAGTTAGGAGTGTTGCAATGTCAATATTTAACACCTTGGTTGAATGAAGTACCACGTTGCTAGGACACCAAACATTGGGGTGCTCCAAAAGGAAAATTTTCATAATTTTCTAGAAATCACTCCAAACACTTAAGACTCATTCTGGAATATATAAAACCACTTTCATGCACTAAAACACTCC
>NW_021323506.1:0-955 GCF_001605985.2 Dendrobium catenatum | reverse complement strand
TCATCACACCTGAAGCACACCCCTTTTGCCCTTTTTTTCTAGCAGCTCCTTCTCGGTCAGCTTTTTGAACTGCCCCCCGTTACCTCTTCCCCCCAATCTCTCCTTGGGCACCTCCCTCTGGTTCCCTGGGGCTACCCCTTTGGAGGGTAATACAGCAATAGTCATCTTATACGATCCCCCTGAGTAGTTGCCTCGAGCTCCTCTTTCTGATCTCTTATGATCTTCCACCAATTGTGCAAGCTCTATAGCCTTGCCTAAGTTCCTTGGCTCCAGCACTCTGACAGCGGTTCGTATCTCCGGTTTGAGCCCCTTCATGAAATTCCCTTCCAGGGTTGATTCTGAGATGTGATCCAAACGGCTAGCCAAGTACTCGAATCTGTCCCGATAGTCAGCCATGGTTCCCTCCTGAGTCAGAGCAAAGAACTGTTCATAGAAGTCTACTCCCCCATCGACTCGAAAACGCTCTAATAAACAGTTTTTGAACTCTCTCCAGTTCCTGATAGGCTCTCTCTTGTCTCGCCATTGATATCACGCCAACGCCTTCCCTTCCAGACACAATCCTGCCGCCGTCAGCTTCTCATCATCTGTCAACCCGTTGACAGCAAAGTAACGCTCCACCTTGTATATCCAGCCATGGCCATCAACTTTCTGACATTCGGATCCCTTCCGTTAACCCGGTACTCTCCATAACCTCACATTCCTCGAAGAGGAGGTGCTCCCCAAGTGTCCCGATCCTCCCTCTGACGTTGGTATCCAAATCCGTCGTCATATTCCTCTCTTCCCCTTTCAAAATCAGCACCTCGAGGCTAAAATTCAGCACCTCGATGCTGATATTCTTCTCTTCTTTCGCCAAAATCTGCACTTCCCTCACATTCCCCTCTCCTGCCTTCAAAATCAGCACCTTGACGCTGAAAATTAGCACCTCGACGCTGAAAATCAGCACCTCGACGCTGAA
>NW_021323505.1:0-254 GCF_001605985.2 Dendrobium catenatum | reverse complement strand
TAGTTTAGTTCACATACCTCTTCTTGGTCACCTTGACTAAGATGATCATCTGCCATTAAGCACAAGTTTGTTGCCTCCTCTTCAGGTTCAGTCTCAGAGGAGTCTGATGCAGAATCCGTCCAGAACACCTTTTGAAATCTCTTCTTATCCTTTTTAAACTTGGGTTTCTCCTCACCCTTTTCCTTTCTTGGGTGAGACTTAAGTTTAGGTCAATCAACTTCTATATATCATGGCTTCCTGCTTTTAAAACAAAT
>NW_021323504.1:0-306 GCF_001605985.2 Dendrobium catenatum | reverse complement strand
TTTCCAAAAAATAAATCAACCTCAAGAAAAAGAAATCTGAAACACCTAAAAGTTGAACACAGCAACCTCAAAAAAACCTGAAGTCCAAAACTAATTAAACCAAAATTAGGCAAAATGCCTAAAGGACTTAGTGAAACCAAACTTTCCAGCAAAAATTTCCTCAAACTAAAAAACCCTACGTGATTGCCAAGGCATATGAGGAAAAACCATAGATACAAGAAAACAAAATGTATGGTCCCAATACAAACAGGACATAGACCAACCAAGACAACCGGGACAGAGAAGAGCATGAGTGATCAGTTGACA
>NW_021323503.1:0-301 GCF_001605985.2 Dendrobium catenatum | reverse complement strand
CTACTCCAACCTTTTCACGTATATGCTCATTTCGTATAAAATAATAATAATAAAAAATAAAAAATATGCTCATTTCGTATCCCATCTCTAAGGGTAAAACCACTCATTCACTTGAGCATCCTCATCTCTACCACACTTAACTTAGTATTATGCTTCTCTTTTAATGGCCAACATTTAGCACCATAAAGCATTGCAGACTTCACTACCATCTTATAGAATTTTCCTTTAAGTTTGAGGGGTACTTTTCTATCACATAACAAGCTCCATGCATTCCTCCACTTCAACCATCCAACTTGAATTC
>NW_021323502.1:0-262 GCF_001605985.2 Dendrobium catenatum | reverse complement strand
TAATAGTGACTCTCCTTTTGCACCCACAGCAAGGCGAAGAAGCCTTTACAACACACTCTTTTCACCACTGCCCGGTGCGGTAGAGAATCGTCATCCTTTTACACAATCCACAGTGTTGGCAGAGAACCGTCGTCCTTTTACACAATCCACAGTGTTGGCAGAGAACCGTCATCCTTTTCATACTCTCCTAGTGTAGGCAGAGAACCCTTCGGCTGTTCACACTTTCCAAGTATAGGTAGAGAACCATCATCCTTTTACACAA
>NW_021323501.1:0-578 GCF_001605985.2 Dendrobium catenatum | reverse complement strand
TTTAAATCTTTCTTTGAATTGTATTTAGCATAATTATCGATTTAAAAGTTGGAGATGTGGAGTTTGTGTAAAGGAGAAAATTGTGTGTGTTGAAGGCGAAAATTGTGTTTGTTTTAGAAAAATGGAATTTGTGTTTGTTTTGAAAAGTATGAATGTTTTGAAAAGCTAAAGTATGCATGTGAATAAGTGAAGATAAATGTATGGAAATGGGTATGTACTGAAGAAGTTTATTAAAGTGTATGTTTAACTAGAAAATGAAATGTTTTGTATGTTAAATAGTGAAAATAGGTGTATAGTTTAAGAAGTGATTTTTGTATATTTGAAAGGTGAGAAGTGAAATGTGTTTTGTATTTAAGTTTGAAAAGTGAAAAAGGATTGAAGTATATGTAAATAGAGAAAATGTGCGTATGATTGTTGGAAAGTGTGTTTGTGTAAATGGTGAAGTGTATGGAGTCTTCATGTGAAAATGTTAAGTGTTTGGGTATGGAAGGAGGAGTGACTTGTATGTTTTGAAAGAAGTGATATAATGACTTGTGTATGGAAAAAGAAGTAAATTGTGTGTTTTGGAAAGTGAGATA
>NW_021323500.1:0-381 GCF_001605985.2 Dendrobium catenatum | reverse complement strand
AGGTAAAAGGCCCTCCAATGAGGCTGAAAAAGCTAGCATCAAAACAGCCATAGAGAGATCCCAGCTCATCATCGTCCTCACATAGTCCTTCTCGCCAAAAAACCACGGGCGGAGAAAAAACAGGTGCCCAGGTATAGCATAATCTAAGTGATCAACCAGCAATACCTCGAGAATAAGGATCAGATAAAGCAACAACCCAGTGGAAAAAATCCAGCTAAAGAATTGCCGTAAAGACATCTTTAAGTTTATGATAACCTTTCCAGGTAGACACTTTGATTTTGGCTACCGACTTGATGTTTTGAATGATAGAGGACAGGTCCAGCCAACAATTGGAGAAACGTCGGTTATTTCTCTCCCTCCAAAGATGATAAATAGTGCAGC
>NW_021323499.1:0-719 GCF_001605985.2 Dendrobium catenatum | reverse complement strand
AACAAACAAACTCTTAATCAGCATGATTCATATAGCACCATCATTTTAAAATATTTCATATTTTTTATATCCTTAGTACCAAACCTTTTACAAATGTAAAATTTTCACAATATTTGATTATATTTATTTCTAATATAATATATCAAAGCCAATACTTGATTTTTATGCAAGTTTTTCATGACTAAAAAACATTTTTTTTTATGCTTGCATCTACAACAAAAGTTAATTTGCACATATAGCCCCACCATTTAAATAAATTTTTTTAAAAATTGTCAAATATAGTTAATCATGATACATAATAAGGCAAAAGAAAAGTTGCAAATAAATAATTTTGACATGACATTTTGCTTTTGTTGTAATTTATAAATTTGATTTAATTTAAAATAACAATATGCATTGAGAGAGGCTCTCATCTGTTCCTTTGCCTATAAATAGCTTAGAGGAGAGGAGGAAATTCATGTATATGATTTCTTGCTCTCCCTTTGGGAATGGAGGGTTTATTTTTAAAACAATAAAAAATAGGGATCAAACAGAAAATATGATTGAAGTTTGAAAAATAAAACGGTCAGAAAATATCTCAAATGAAGCTTTTATTTCAAGAGAGATGAAAGATATACAATTCTATAATTTTTTATTTATTTATTTTTATTTTTTCTCAAAATTTCAAGAAAATTTTGATAATCCGTTCTTATTAAAATTTGATTATAAATGATGAGCGT
>NW_021323498.1:0-269 GCF_001605985.2 Dendrobium catenatum | reverse complement strand
AGTCGAGTGTCGCAATTTAAAAAATTAAAATTAAAATCGGACATGCGTGTCGGACACGTATGTCCGGTTATTAAATGAGGTATCGCTAGGTACATGCTCGATATCGTTAGGTACATGCTCGGTACCGCACGGTGCTGCTTAATATATGCTCGGTATCGCTTAGTACATGCTCGATACCGCTTAGTACATGCTCGGTACCTCTCAGTATATGCTCGGTACCGCTAAGTATATGCTCGGTACCGCTTGGTACATGCTCGGTACTGCTAGGT
>NW_021323497.1:0-1208 GCF_001605985.2 Dendrobium catenatum | reverse complement strand
TTTAGTCATATCGTTGTTTTCAAAAATTTTAATTTTAACCTCTCCATTTTCGTAAAAGTTGATTTTACTGTATTTTTTCCAGCTTTATTGAACTTTTAAAGCACAACTTTTTATATGTTATCATATTGATTATCTGGACATTTTGACTGCAACATTTATGAATTTTATTAGGTACAATAGAAGTTACTGACTTTATATTATTTATACTGTATAGAAATTTGATATTTTTATTTAAATATATTGTGTTGATTGGAGACTAGCTGACATGTACAACATGATGGGCCAATGGGATTTCTTTAAATATTATGATTTGGTGTTATTATTTATAGTTTCATGTGATACTGATTAGAAGTTATAAGAAATTTTCACTCTGCTAACAAGCAAAGTGAAATGGCTTTATTGGTGTTATCTACATATGAATTCTAAAATTATTTATGTTGAATTGCGTAAATGAGAAAACTCACGCTCGGTTTCGTTGCTCCTACGAGCGTCACGCGCAACCTCTCCTCCTGCGAAGTGACGAGGTCGGACAGCAGTGAAGGAGCCAAAGTTGAACAGCAAGGGGGAAGCTAAAGGAGCGTCTTGTGCGATCTCTTTGCCTTCTGCAAAGCAACGAAACCGAACAACCACGAAGAACGAGCGTCAGTTTTCCTTTCTTTTTTCCTCGCTTCTTTCTCCCTTTTTATCGAGCGAACAATCGAGCGGGAGTTTTGTGAGTGAAGCATCGTCTCCTTTGGCGACTAACTGCCGGTGGTGGGACCGGGACATAGAATACGGGTGCGTTTGGGACGGCTGCAGCTGTCGGTAAAGCAGGTTGTGAAATTATTGTACAGAAAGTTTCTTCCTGAAGTTACTTTATAGAAATCATTATATTTTGTTTGGATAGTATAACTGTAAAGCTGCTGTGCTGCTGCAGCATGAGAACTAATTACCTTCATACCCTTATATATATTTAGATGAAATATATAACTTTTTCAATTTTAATTTTTTTTTAAATGTATATGATAATCAATTAACAATTCTAAATAAATAAATAATTCCTTAAAAATAGTAAAAAGCACTTATCAGTTATCACGGTGTCTTGCAAATATATGTTTCATCCAACATGTGGAGGAATTGCTATGCCCATAATTTTTGGACTATAATAAACAGCTCATAAATATAAAAAATATCAAATAATTTCATCTAAAATTAAAATTTGGTTATAA
>NW_021323496.1:0-377 GCF_001605985.2 Dendrobium catenatum | reverse complement strand
CTGACTGCTAGCCGACCTGATATAATGTTTAGTGTTTGTCTTTGTGCTAGATTTTAAGCTATCCCTAAGGAATACCACCTTACTGCAGTTAAGAGAATTCTTAGATACCTTTGAGGGACCAAAAACATGGGAATGTGGTACCCTAGGCACAATACTTCTTTTGAGATTATTTGATATTCTGATTCTGATTTTGCAGCTTGTAAAGTGGATAGAAAAAGCACTTCTGGACCTTGTCAATATATAGGACAGTCTTTAGTCTCCTGGTCTAGCATAAAGCAAAACTCTGTTGCTCTTTCCACTACTGAAGTTGAGTACATTTCTTTAGGAAGTTGTGTGGCCTAAGTCCTTTGGTTAAAATAGCAAGTACAGGATTTAGG
>NW_021323495.1:0-777 GCF_001605985.2 Dendrobium catenatum | reverse complement strand
AACACTATTCTGATTTCTTATTCTACTCTTGTTTGGAAATGTCTTAAAGGTTTTCTTCCAGTTGATGCTCTTCTTCAAAAAAAAGCTATTACCCTCTCTTCTAAATGCTTATGTTGCTCCAATGTGGAGAGTATTGATCATCTTTTTATTAATGGTGTTATTGCTAAGAAGTTTTGGTTTTATTTCAATAGCATTGCCAACAAAAATATTACGACCCAACACAATAGCATTTTTTCGATATTAGAGAGTTGATTCATACTTTTAAAGGTCATATTTGTAATTTGATTCCTATCCTTATTTTCTGGTATATTTGGAAAACTAGAAATGAGGCCAAACACGATGCGATCAATATGGATGCTTATCTTATTATATTGAATATGAAAAGTAAAATTATGCAGCTATATACCTACAGGAACTTTCTTAATTATAGAGATTTGGCTGTTGCTCTTGGTATAAATTTGAGTCCTGTTAGTTCTAACCCGGTTGATAGGATTGCGAAATGGGTTAAACCTAAACCTCCATATATTAAACATAATTTTGATGGGTCTGTTGGCCCAAGCTTTGCTAGTGCGGGTGGTATCATCGTGACCATTTGGGAGATGTCTTGGCTGCTTATGCTGCTCCTTTACAGCTCTCTGATGTTGTGACGCCTGATTTTAATGCTTTGCCTTATGGACTGGATATCTGTCTTAAGCTGGGTTTTACTTTTGTTTGGATTGAAGTCATTTATATGCTTCTTTTCCATATCATTAATGACGCTGTGCCTGGTAATCCTCA
>NW_021323494.1:0-273 GCF_001605985.2 Dendrobium catenatum | reverse complement strand
GAGGGAGGGAGGGAGAGAGAGAGAGAGCAATAGATTGAGAAAGAGAGAGAGCAATAGATGGAGGGAGGGAGAGAGCAATAGAGGGAGAGGGAGAGAGAGAGAGAGAAGCAATAGAGGGAAGGAGAGAGAGAGAGAGAGAGAGAGAGAGAGAGAAGGCAATAGAGGGAGGGAGAGAGAGATAGAGAGAGACAGAAGCAATAGAGGAAAGGAGAGGGGGGAGAGAGAGAGACAATAGAGGGATGGAGAGGGAGAGAGAGAGGGTAATAGTGGGAG
>NW_021323493.1:0-217 GCF_001605985.2 Dendrobium catenatum | reverse complement strand
GACGAAATAGAGAGGAGGAAGAGGTGGAACAAGCTCTTAAGCTTTTCCAAGAGAAGAAACACTCAGGTTTTTAGCAACTTAACTCAAGTTAATAAACAACCTCCTAAAGACAAAAACATCTCATATTTATAGGAGAGAAAGGGGAGCCAAACAGTCAATTTCCACCTCCAACCAAACCAATCAAGTAAGGGGAAGAGGAAGACCACCAGTCAACACA
>NW_021323492.1:0-209 GCF_001605985.2 Dendrobium catenatum | reverse complement strand
TGAAGGTGGCAACGAAGTTCATAATGTCACCCGTCAGCCCACTCTACAAAATGTTGCAAGTACTTTCGAACCAGTAACTGCTGTACAATTGGAAGGAATAATCACAGAAAAGATCAGGGATATTATAGCCGTCGATCAAGCAGAAAAGTTGGTGGGTAAAGGTTGTCCGTACCCTGCTGAATACGACCAAGTACCGTACCCAAAAGGGT
>NW_021323491.1:0-254 GCF_001605985.2 Dendrobium catenatum | reverse complement strand
TGTTGACCAAATGGGCACCTAATCTAGTGAATGTTGGGCCATGACATCACCTAATCTCAATATCCAAACCATTTGAATTTTGTCCAAAGTGGAGCTCCCTAAGGTGGTAAACCAGGGCACCCAAGGTAACCTCTAGGTCGCCTTAGAAAATTCCTAAGTGATTACCCTAAGCTTGGATGGGGGTCTTGTTTGTGGATCTAAACTCCTTAGACAAAGCAAAAATAAGACACAAAAAATCAGATCCTAATTCTCAT
>NW_021323490.1:0-844 GCF_001605985.2 Dendrobium catenatum | reverse complement strand
ACCACTTGAGGCCATGAGCTCCGCCGGACCACCACTTCAGGTTATGCATTCCACTAGACCATCATCTAAGGCCTTGAGTTTCACCGGACCACCACTTGAGGCCAGGACTTCCGTCAGACCACCACCGAAGGCCCAGACTTTTGTCGGACCACCACCTAAGTCTTGGACTTCTACCGGACCATCACCAGATGCCAGGACTTTTGTCAGACCACCACTTTAGGCTCGAACTTCTGCCGGATCACCACCTGAAGGCCCGATCATCTGTCGGACCACCACTTGATGCCTTGAGCTTTGCTGTACCACCACTTGAGGCCTGAACTTCTTCCAGACCACCACCTGAGGCCCAGACTTCTGTCGGACCACAACTTGAGGCCCAAACCTCTGTCGGACCACCACATGAAGCCCAGACTTCCGCCAGATCACCACCTGAAGCCTGGACTTCCGCCAGACCGCCCCCCCCCCGCCCGAGGCTCGAACTTCCACCGGACCATCACCTGACACCCGGACTTCTACCAAACCACCACGTGAGGATCAGACTTCTACCAGACCACCACATGAGGCATGGACTTCTTTCGGACCACTACCAGAGGCCTGGACTTCTGCAGGACCACCACCTAACACCCAGACTTATGCCAGACCACCACTTGAGGCCCGAATTTCTATCGAACCACCACTTGAGGCACGGACTTCTTACAGGCAACCTCCTGATGCCCATGGTTCTACAAGAGTATCGCCCTACTACAACGGTCTTTCTGACCCCGATCTCCGGCCAACTACCATCTTTTGGACCCCTGTCTCATGCCGACTATGGTTCTTTCGATCTCCGTCGCCTACTACAGTCCTT
>NW_021323489.1:0-239 GCF_001605985.2 Dendrobium catenatum | reverse complement strand
ATATACTTTATAAAATTCAATAATATTATAATCAAAATATCTATAAAATTCATATATATCATATATGTAAAGTAATATGATAAAAGTGCAATAAATTAGGGGGATATATATATATTTTATAAGAGATTAACTTTATCAAACTCAAAATTATTGAAAATCAGAGTGGATTTGTGTTATCTGCTATGAACAGAAGAAAACTTGAAATAGAATTGACGGATGAAAAAGATGCTCTGAACTCC
>NW_021323488.1:0-1232 GCF_001605985.2 Dendrobium catenatum | reverse complement strand
ATTGTTTTACTTTATTTTTTATTTTATGCCCTTTTATATGACTGCAATGGTGTCATATAAAAATTAACACCTTCGTTATCTCTCTCGATAAATTGAGTAGTTAAAACTTCGATGATTATGATCTCTAAATTTTAGGGGAAGCTTCCTCTTATATACTTTTTTGACATCAACAACTAAATTGACTACTGCTTTCACTCATCAGATCTCTAAATCACAAGTCTCCCCTTTTAGTCGGAATTTAATTGTGTTAATTTAGATCTATTCACGAGGGAAATCTGCTGCCTAACTTTCCTTATGTACCGCTTGGCTTTGCTTGGTAATTGATCATTTAGTAAGTTTCTAAGATACCTTAGAAACTCTTTTGAAATTTTGAAATTTGAGAATTCCCTGGCTCCTGGAGCTTGGAGACCATTTCATTTTTAGGAGCCTCCTAATTTTTATTCTCTCTGCAGATGTCCAATGTCATATGTTGGGTGTATTACTTATAATTTGACTTGTTTCTATTTGCGAGCTTACCTATGATGAGTCATTGATTTCTTTTTTTCCTTTTCTTGTTTGATTTAGCAAGAGAGTAGCTCTCCGAGCTCCTCATGTAAACCCGTTCCCCATTTCTCTTTTAGAAGAAAATTTTTTTCTTCCTTTGAGGAGCTGAATCTGCACTGATGTGTAAATTTACATGACACTGAACACTCCTTATCATCTTCACTTTGGTGGAGTCAGTCATGATGACTGAGTTTCAATATATTGGCCGTAACAACCGAGCGTGGGAGATGGGCTATATGATTTTCTCCTCCCTTAGCTTCTTCATGTACAAGTCACCTTCTTCGCCCTATGAATCAGAATATGACTTCTTTCTTCTTCAACAAGGTGAACCTAGTTTGAAAGTAATTGTTGACCTGCATTAGTAAGTCAAAATGCTTATCTTGTTTTTATTATATTTATTATCAGCACATTGTAGTCTTCTCTTTGTAGGAATGTCTTTCCCTCTTTTGTGAGTTGACTCTAATAAACTTGTCGATGTACTGCCCACATATTTATCTTGAAATTCTGAGTGTCTTCGATTGTAAAATGTCCATTGAAACTATCTTACTTTCCATCTCATTGATGTAATCCCTATTGATTGCAAACTTCAAGCAACACTAGCGATCAATCTTCATTTTTGGCTTTTTCTGATTCCAACCCAAAGGGCAAGGTTTGTGATAGGAAACACTTGAGTTCCCAAGTGTTTCTCA
>NW_021323487.1:0-241 GCF_001605985.2 Dendrobium catenatum | reverse complement strand
CCTTATATATATTATTCAAAAGTCTTTATTGAAAGTGCACAGATGACACTAAAAAGTGCTCTGATACCACTTTAAAGTTCGTTAAGGATGTTAGGCCCTATGAACTGGCCCAAAGCTAATTAAGAGAGAGATGTGAATTGGTATTTAAAACAAACACAATCTTAAAACCAAAAACCAAGATTCACCACAAAGAAATCAACGATGAAGAAATTAAATGTGGAAGTAATAAAGGAAAGAACAC
>NW_021323486.1:0-835 GCF_001605985.2 Dendrobium catenatum | reverse complement strand
TATAATATTTTCTCCATATTAATTGATTCCAATCTTTTGTGCAGTTCCTGCGGGATATGATTACACTTCAGAGATAGAATGCCTAGTTCCCCTACCTCCGACCTCCATGATCACTGAGATGTATGGTCACTTGGCGTAGGCTCTGAGAAAGTTAGTTTCTAGCATTAAGTGAAGGTCTCCAGAGTCTTGGCATGACTTTTCTTCTACTACCAACCAGCTCCTTGGCCTAATTGCCAAGTATGGGGGCACCACTGAGCTACTTTTTTGGGAGGCAGTGTGTCGCGAGGCAGAATCCTGCATTTGGCAACTAAGCTCCCTCTCGATCACCCGATCTACGGTTACACTTCCAGAGATAGAGGAGATGGTTGTCAGCTGCAGAGCGAGGGCTGATGGTGCTCACGACCTACAGGACCGTAGTGTAGAGATTCTGAGGAGACACCGTCAGAGTACTTCTGACATGACTAGGGAGGAAGACGGGGTGACAACCCGTATGCGGAACCTTTGGAGGGATTTTACGCAGGAGATGTCTCGGAGGCTTCATATACAGGAGAGATGTAACCGACGGGATAGTCTCATTAGGAGGGAGGAGCACCATCAGAGATCTTTGCAGCAGGAGGTGCTGGATGCAGACGCTTCGCTAGCACGTGTCGTGGAGTAACTTCAGGTCGCTCAGTCATAGTTTCAGACCTTGGCTACGATCACTAACAGGCTGGAGAAGTTACGGGCTCGCCTTTTCTGATACGTCCTTATTCGTTGTTGTTTTTGTCTGTGCTTCTTGTAGCACCTTGAGTCTCCATGTACTTGTACCTCATGATGATCATTATATATATATATA
>NW_021323485.1:0-470 GCF_001605985.2 Dendrobium catenatum | reverse complement strand
CTAAAAAGATCTGGTTAGAAAATATTAGGAATGACCTCTCTTTATTAGATTTAAATGAGAATTTGACCTTTAATAGGACACAGTGGAGAAAAAGGATTCATGTAGCCGACCCCACATAGTGGGATAAAGGCTTGATGTTGTTGTTGTATTGGCTTTTAGCAAAATACTCATGAGGCATTACTACATTTAGATAGCACAATAGATTATATCCTCGTCTAATGTAAATGTATCACAACTTGATATCATTTTATCTTTCTAATAATATTCTACGTATAATTTAGTTAATAGCGTTGTAACTAAATCATATCGCATATAATTAGTCTTTATTTTACCAAGATCATCATTTATGTTATAAACATTTTCTCCATTGTATTGATCAAAAGTTTTCTCTTATAAAATTTGGAGTGCACAAAAGTGGACACATGGTGTAAATTAATAAGTGAAATTAAAAAAATAAAAAGATATATATA
>NW_021323484.1:0-348 GCF_001605985.2 Dendrobium catenatum | reverse complement strand
CGTAGCATCCGAACCTATCACTGCGTTCGGACTGCGTACACAATAATTTCTCTTTGCATTGGGACTGTTCTCAAGTTGATATTCTCTATGTTATCTCACTTAGAAGATTTATTCAAAATTGGATGCATGAAAGTGTTGATATTATCATTGAAGGTAATAACTTTAATTTTATCAGATTCTTTCAAAAATTTATGAATAAAGAGGATATTGAGATGGAAATTTTAAATCCAAAGGATTTAATCTTTCTTAGTGATTTTAACCAAGTTTTATTTCATTTTGTTAGGAGAGAATGTAATAAGCTTGCCAACAGGCGTGCAAGATTAGCTCTATCTCATTTTTTTTTTTTTT
>NW_021323483.1:0-293 GCF_001605985.2 Dendrobium catenatum | reverse complement strand
CTAAAACAAATTTGACAAACCACAAACCTAGGACTTCTTAACTTGCTCTGATACCAAAATGATGTAATCAAAAAATATAGGGAGTCATATTTTTTGATCACAAAAAGAAAGCAGGACTTCTAAATAAAAGAAGACACAAAATACCTCAAAAGGAAGAGGTAACATAATTACGACTAAGCAGCGGAAATTAAAACTACAAACGATGATTTCAATAACTTAAACTCTTACAAACGACTCCAAATAAAATAAAACGCACCACCCTAAAGTTGCTGCACTTGGAAGAAAGATACAGG
>NW_021323482.1:0-210 GCF_001605985.2 Dendrobium catenatum | reverse complement strand
AAAATTTATACTTAAAAATTTAATTAAACAAATGATATAATATTAAATTATTATTTTAAAAAAATATCTCAAGGCATTATCAAAAGATTTTTTAAAATCCTTTTTCTTTGGTTTATTTCAATAATAGAAGCTTTTTTAGGGAAAATGAGGAAATGGTAAGAAAGTGAAAGATGAAACCTAGATGTAGAGGCCGTAGAGCGATTTTCCTCA
>NW_021323481.1:0-1362 GCF_001605985.2 Dendrobium catenatum | reverse complement strand
ATAGGGTGTCTTATATAATTTGGCTCTAACATTCACCATATTCAACACATAATAAGCTGTGTTAACCGCTTCAGCCCAAAAGTATTTTGGAAGTTAATACTCAGCAAGCATGGCTCTAACGGCTTCCACTAAGGTCCGGTTCTTCCTTTCAGCTACCCCATTCTGCTGATCGGTCCTAGCAGCTGAGTAGTTATGGCTAATCATCAAGCATGTAAATGTTGTTGATCCGCTTGCCCTACAAAATAGTGTTATTATTTAAGCTCATAATGCATGAATTTGCCAAAAATTTTATGATGAAGCCCTTGTCACAAAGCTGACTGATACTGAGCAAGTTGTGTTTCAGTCCATCTACAAGCATAATATTTTTAATCAGAAGATTCTTAGAATTACCAATTATACCTGCTCCTACCACCTTCCTGATGATGTTGTCTCCAAGAGTCACTTTGCCTCATGTCCTGGTCTCCAGCACTATGAATTGACTGGTATCGCCAGTCATATGTCGAGAGGATCTGCTGTCCAGGTACCACATACTCTCACAAGGCCTTTTGTGAGAGCTTGCCTGCAAAATTATCAAATGTCAGATTTAGGAACCTAAACATATTTGGGTTCCTTCTTATGGAAAGTAGAATGCGATGCATGCTGTGGATCATATAACTTGGGTCACCAAACCCAATATGGGCTATGGTGAATGGTGCAAGTTTGTGCTATGTGTCCTAGCATGCCACATGAAAAACATCTAACTCCAAGAAAAGGATGCACTAGTCTACTCTTATGGTAATGCTTTTTATGCGATGCATGAAATGAAGATTTTTTATTTTCAAAGGTTTTTAAAATTTTTTATTTTTTATATTCTTTTTCTAACTCAGAATGGGACAATTTTAAAGAATCAAGAGAATCAGATAACTCAGCATGCTTTTTGTTTAATGCATCAAACTCATCAAGTAAATCCAGGTGATTTAAATCAATTGTTGAATGGTCTTTGAGAAGATTTTCAAGCTCTTTTTTATAAATTAAAAAATTCCAATTTTAGGCTAGCATGAATTTTCTTAAATTCCCTATATGATGCATGTATTTTTTCAGAAACTTCAAGAAGTTGCTCATAGGTTAGTTCACATACTTCTTCTTGGTCACTTTGACCAAAATTGTTGTCCGCCATTAAGCACAAGTTAGTTGTCTCCTCCTCAGGTTTAATTTCAGAGGAATCTGATGCAGAATCTACCCAGAACGCTTTTTGGAATTTCTTCTTGCTCTTGTCCTTTTTGAAGTTTTGTTTCTCCTCACCCTTCTCCTTACTTGGGTGTGCCTTTAGCGTGGGACAATATGCTTTAACGTGCCCAGGCTTCCTGCATTCAAAGCAAATTG
>NW_021323480.1:0-226 GCF_001605985.2 Dendrobium catenatum | reverse complement strand
TGAAGTAGATGTGGTTTTGTATCAAAGCAAAGTAGGTAATGGCCCCGTTGAAGGCCTTAAAATGGTTTTGGAGGATCTTGCTTCGGAAGGGGTGAAAGGTAGAAAGGAACAGGCTCCTTCGGCCTGGGTGAAGAAGCCTTATGTGAAGGTTGATAAATTGGAGCTGGGCTCTTTTTTATCAGATGACTTGAAAGTAGTGCTACTACAAACAGAGAAAGAATTAGAG
>NW_021323479.1:0-493 GCF_001605985.2 Dendrobium catenatum | reverse complement strand
TTATTTCTCTCCTATTTTTTTCTCAATCTACACATTTAATTTATCTTTTTTAATTTATTTCTCTCTCCTAAAATCTTTTTTTAAAGTTTTTATAACTTGACCCAGTCGACTTGGCCTATTTCTTTTTTGCTTATTTAATAGCTAATTAAATTATTAATGATAATTATTATAAAATTTTACTCTTATTTTAAAGTCTATAACCATCTTTTTTTAATATAGTCAAATTCAAATAATCTAAGATGGCTCTCTCTAATCTTATCTGTCAGTAATGCTACTCTAACCATCTTAAGCCGCTTAGTAGAATAATTAACATCTTCATTAACATTGGATCATCAATTAATTAACTATTTAAGTCATGTAACTTAATCAGCCAGTACTTCTTTTTTAATTTTTTTAAAGTTGTGTTCATTGCCAATTGATTCCTTCGGATCAGCTTGCACCAAAAATGGCGAAGTTAGGGCATCTCCAACCGAAAAACTCATTTTTCACTCCA
>NW_021323478.1:0-272 GCF_001605985.2 Dendrobium catenatum | reverse complement strand
ATCTGATCGTATAGCTCGTTGGCATCCATTGTTAGCACTACGTTAGCACTCATTTCATCTGAACTCCTTTCTGCGCATGGACCACCAACTGCTAATCATTTTCAGAGGATATTTTGCTCCATACGCCTTCTGCCACCAACGGCTTGTTCAGTTGTTGCTCCCTGTGTTTCTGCTATATATATGTACTCAGTTATATGGTTTAATATATGAAATATACATATGCTGCTACAGTAAAATTATCTCATCTTCCTTAGCTCTTCTTTGCTTTCTCT
>NW_021323477.1:0-281 GCF_001605985.2 Dendrobium catenatum | reverse complement strand
CGAAGGCTTCTAACTGCTCTGCTGCCACACTTGATCCCGAGCTCCTCCCTCTCCCGTTCGCTACTTTTCTGTCCGAGCTCCTCTTCATTCTTCTAAGCCGAAGCCAGTCCCAAGCTCCCACATCATCTCCCTCTCTAACCGACCCCCATAGTCAAGCTAGGACCGATCTCCTTCCCTATCGCAGATTCCAAACTCCCGCCTGCGACTGATTTCGTCCCAATCTCCATCAAAGCCAACGACCCCATTGCCTTCCTCCTCCTGTATCCTCTACCCTAGCTCCC
>NW_021323476.1:0-400 GCF_001605985.2 Dendrobium catenatum | reverse complement strand
ATTTGTCTGCAAATAAATTTTGAGTTGCAATTATGATATCCACTAGCCAAGATTGGGTGGGTGCATGTATGTGGAGGTCCACATGTAGATATTTTCCATAACTCACCTAACCTTTTACTCCGTGCAGCATGTAAGCGCCAAAGGCATGGACGATCAGGAGCCTGATGATGAGCACAAAGGACACTCAATCGGCTTTTGTTGGATGTTGAATTTATAAATTGTACATTATGGAGTATCGACCAACCATTAACTGCGACTTGCAAATCTAATTTCGTATGAAAGATCTGACCTTCATATAACTCCATTGAAGTTGTAGCTTCTATCGAGCCGACAATGTTAGCAAATGGCGCATCAAAATTTTCATCATTATCCCACTGTTGAGTAGTACGAACTGTTTCAA
>NW_021323475.1:0-231 GCF_001605985.2 Dendrobium catenatum | reverse complement strand
CGACCCGGTGCGAGCGGGATCCGTCCCGGATCGGGTCAGGTCGTGACAAGGCCCTTGGTTTTTCTTTGGGTGTTTGTTCATTTTGCAGAAGTGGACTCTGAAGTTTAAGCCCAAGCGAGATGAGTTTACTTCTATCCCTATTTGGATTAAGATTGTTGATTTGCCCCTTGTAGTGTGGAATCCAAAGAGAATTTCAAAAATTGCTAGCTTTATCGGTCACCCTCTGGCGGT
>NW_021323474.1:0-693 GCF_001605985.2 Dendrobium catenatum | reverse complement strand
GAGGACACTTTTAATTTAGGATGTCCCTAGCCCATCCTTTCCCTCTTCTTCTACCTACCCCCTGGATAGATGGCAACATCCTAGAGACTAAACAAGCCATCCTAGCCGTCCCTTTAGCATGGAGTAGATATAATAGGGAAAAACTATCAAGGGAGCCCTCATTCTAACATTCACCATCTCTCTCCATAATCAGCCTCTCTCCAGCCGAGCTCTTTGCTCTTCCAAGATTTTAACCAACCCCTCAAAATCCCCTAGGCTAGAATCTAGCATTTGGAGGTTGCGTTTGTAGCCAAACCAAAGGCTAACCACGCCAGAGTCTTCTCCATCTCAATTCGTAGCTTCTCCTGCCTTGGTGTCTTCAGAAAATTTAAACGTGGATAGTCTACAAATTCAGATATTTCATTTTCCCAAAGATCCAACGGTAAAATCTCTTGAAATCCCTAGCCCTAGGTCACAATATTTAGGGTTAATTAGTGTTTTATTTAATGCATTTTATGATTTAACTTTACATTCCCATTAATTCTCTTCATTTAGGCAATCTAGTTTTAAAATTTCAAGTCATTTGATTCACTTTTTTATGAGAAAAAATATAAAAAATGAGTTTTAGGGCGTTATTCGTAGTGTGCTGCGAGTGCACATTTTCTGGACTGTTGATTGCTCGATCAACCATTAAGATTTAGCCATTCTATAGCA
>NW_021323473.1:0-261 GCF_001605985.2 Dendrobium catenatum | reverse complement strand
GGACGATCCATTATTGGACAATCGGCCGGGCCGATCCCCTGTTCGTCCTGGACAATACACGTGGCAAGCATTTTAAACATTTTAACTTCGGCCGGTACGATCAATTATTGTGCATCGTCCCGGACGATACACCTAATCGGCCCGGACGATCTGCTTTTTCAGCGGTCGTTCGGCCTGACTCCTCGGGCCGATCGCCTGTGTCTATTCGGCCTGGCCGATATCTGATCGGCCCGGACGATCGGACCGCTTTTTTGACCAATC
>NW_021323472.1:0-281 GCF_001605985.2 Dendrobium catenatum | reverse complement strand
GTGCGGCAGAGAACCGTCGTCCTTTTACACAATCCCTAATGTTTGCAAAGAGCCGTCATCCTTTCACACTCTCCTAGTGTGGGAAAAAAACCCTTCGGCTGTTCACACTCTCCAAGTGTAGGCAGCGAACCCTTCGGCTATTCACACTCTCCAAGTGTAGACAGCGAACCCTTCGGCTATTCACACTCTACATGTGTAGGAAGCGAACCCTTCGGCTATTCACACTCTCCAAGTGTAGGCAGCAAACCCTTCGGCTATTCACATTCTCCAAGTGTAGGCAG
>NW_021323471.1:0-212 GCF_001605985.2 Dendrobium catenatum | reverse complement strand
GTTTATTTGAATTTGTCCACCCTGGCAAACTGTTGCGAAGGGTTGATGGGCTTTGCTTTAAGTGTTCAATGATTTGATTTCAATTTTAAATATTTTTGGAATTTGGGATTTTGGATTTTGTGGAGTTTTGGATTTTTGGATTTGAAAGTGTTTGGAATGGACTTTTGGGAGACAATTGAAAATATTTGAGAACCCCTCCGGTTGAGATCTGC
>NW_021323470.1:0-260 GCF_001605985.2 Dendrobium catenatum | reverse complement strand
AAAATTCGCTGAGTAATTAATAGCTAAGTGTGCTCACAGCACCAAAAATTCTCTGAGTAATTAATAGCTAAGTGTGCTCACGGCACCAAAAATTCGCTGAGTAATTAATAGCTAAGTGTGCTCACGGCACCAAAAATTTGCTGAGTAATTAATAGCTAAGTGTGCTTATAGCACCAGAACAGAATAAATTTCATCGGATCCGGAACAGAACAGATATTTCTCCAACTTGAGCTCATCTAAGATTTCCCCAGACACTAACT
>NW_021323469.1:0-276 GCF_001605985.2 Dendrobium catenatum | reverse complement strand
TCCAAAGCTAGAGTTAGGATGAAATCCTAATTCTAGTTAAGATAAAATGGATTTAGCATGGTTTAAGTGAAGAATTTTTATAGAAAAACCAATGCTTTATATGTTGATTATCTACATGCTTTGCCTAGGGTTTTTCTTTTAAGGTTTGAGGGAGGAAAACTTATGCTTACACATTATGTTTTGTCATTTATAGTGTTTGATATCATAAGAGGAAAAGGGGAGTAAGGATTTTTGGAGGTTCGCATTGTGGTGCATGAATTAAGGTAGGTGGAATGG
>NW_021323468.1:0-292 GCF_001605985.2 Dendrobium catenatum | reverse complement strand
CGCTTTTATTGCATGTTCAACACCGAACAATTCTATGTGTACAATCTTTCAAAGTAATAGTCTCTCCTTGTCTAGAGCACGATGTTGAAGTAAATTATGACTCTTCCATGCGCTAATGGTAATGCCAAAAATATCTTAATCTAAAAATAAAAAACCTGGATATTGCTTTTATTTTGAAGAACTTCTACTAATTGAAAAAATTTATGTGATGAGCTTATGTCATAGGACAGTTTCTTATGATCATATAGAGAATTTAACAAGCATATATTTTATATATTTATATATTTATTAA
>NW_021323467.1:0-313 GCF_001605985.2 Dendrobium catenatum | reverse complement strand
TTTTGACCAATCGGCCTGTACGCAATTATTGAGTGATTTCGACCTTTTTGACCTATCGGCCTGGACTATATGGTCGTTTCTTTAAATTCTGGCCGATCTAGCCATTTTTTTCACCTCATCCCTTCTCCTCTTTTGTCTCCTTGCTAATCCCTTGCTATGGCCAGTGGGAAACGAGTTCGACAGGCTTCTAGGAGTTCCTCGAGGACCACTATGGACCCTCGATTCAGGGAGGCAGAAGATCAGGCTGCCTACCATCGATACAAAGAGAGTGGGATAACTGTCTCCAGAATCATCAATCCTACCCACATCTCAT
>NW_021323466.1:0-498 GCF_001605985.2 Dendrobium catenatum | reverse complement strand
GGTGGAAAAGAAGGAGATTCTTCTCCTGGCCTTGCCCGATAGTGGGGGCAGAGCCTAGGAAAGAAGAAAAAGATGCAACAGTGCACAAGTCAAGAATCACCAAAATGATGAACTGGTAGTAGGGTCTTCTCCTGGCCTTAATAAGGGTAGAGCCAAGGATAGAACCAACGAAAAAGATCACCTAAAAAGGTGAAAACAAGGTAGAGATCACCACAAGGGTGAAAAGGTATAGGGGTTCTCCCCTGGCCTTACCCTGTAGCAGGGGCAGAGCCAAGAGAAGAACCAAAAGGTAGAGTAGTGAAAGCATACAGACTATCTATCTAACTATATAGAATCAGCAGAATAGAAGGTGAAGGGGTCCCATATCCTCCTGCCCAGCTCATAGCAGTGGATTGGGGTGACTCAATATCTGCCTGGCCAAATCGGGTCAACAAACAAAGGAATCACGAGACCTGATGTCTCCCTAATCGGAACGAGACACTCAGGGAAAAGAGTGGC
>NW_021323465.1:0-245 GCF_001605985.2 Dendrobium catenatum | reverse complement strand
AGCACTCACCTCCATACCTATTTTCATAATGATTGCACGCACTCTAGCTTCTAGTAGATGCTATCAATCTCGATCCCCTTGAATCATCGTATCTACTTTTCTTATTACCACACTATACCTATCCTATCTTACTTCATCTAAACAATTAGCACATGCAATCAATTATGTATACAAAATAATACACCTTAAATTACCTAATCTACATGACTCAGTATCAATTCCTACAACCCTAGTAACAAGTTTTC
>NW_021323464.1:0-286 GCF_001605985.2 Dendrobium catenatum | reverse complement strand
TGTCTTTTAATTTCTTTTGAGGCCTATATATAGAGGCATCTTCTCATGTATTAGGTATGATGGATTATTAATAAAATTTTGTTTGCACTTGTGTTCTTTGGAGAGAACGTTAGTGAAATCCCTATGGGAGGGAGTCGGAGTTTCCACCACCCGCAGGATGGGTCCGGGCTCGTGATTTGAAGTCCATTGGAGAAGGGCAAATGAATCACCCGTCAGTCTTCGGAAGAGTTTGAGGCTCGCGGTTTCTATCATTTTATTTTCTATCGTTTGTTTATATCTTTCGTTT
>NW_021323463.1:0-215 GCF_001605985.2 Dendrobium catenatum | reverse complement strand
GTCTTAATGTCTTCCTTTATTATAATCATACTTGCATGGTCAAGGACTAGGGAGGCTAAAGGTTGACTGGGATGGCTAGAAGTAGGTCTAAGTGGGGAGTCATAAGAGATTGGTCCAACAGAAGACCCAGTAGAGGGTCGACCATCAAGGTTATGTGAAGACCTATAGGGTGGGGCAGCGGATGTTACTAATGGGTGGGTGGTCTTGACCACAGT
>NW_021323462.1:0-203 GCF_001605985.2 Dendrobium catenatum | reverse complement strand
CAGCAATTGACTAGGAGTCTTCAGCCATTGGGAAGCACTCAATTCCGGAATTCCCATCAGGAATTCAATTCATTTTGTGAGGAGTAGCGTACAGAAATTAGAAAGGGGCAATTAAGAAAGTTAATAGGTGAGAGAGAGGGGGAATATTTGAGTGGTTTGTAGTGGACCCGGCTAATTAATGGGTCATTAATTAAAATCTGATT
>NW_021323461.1:0-570 GCF_001605985.2 Dendrobium catenatum | reverse complement strand
TATGACAAAGAAAAACACCAAATCTAGATTGGCGGGGGAGATTTTTTTTATTACATGAATTAATGTAGAAATTTTGGATAGAATAAGAGCTTAAAATCAAATTGTTGATTTCATTCTAGACTTTCAATTAAAAACCATGCATCAAATGAGTTTGAAATTAATGAGGTTATTTTTGATGAACAATTGTTTTCTTTGCATCTGAATAGACTATCATGATATACTAATATTACCAATTTTATTATTTGTGGATTTGTCCTCTATTCAAAAAATAAAGTTCTTGCATGATACCAAATATTTATTTTGGGAAGTATCCTATTTATTTAAGGCTTACAATGACCAAATTAATTGAAGATGTGTACCCGAGGAAGAAGTTGAATCAATCATTTGAAAATGTCATGATTCTCATCATAGAGGATATTTAGAGATTTTAGAACAACTTCTAAAACCCTCCAATCTAGATTTTACTAGCCTGCTCTATTTAAGGATTTTAATGATTATGTTGGAAAATGTGATCAAGGTCAAAGAGTTAATAATATTTTTTTGAGAAATGAAATTCCCTTGAACTATATT
>NW_021323460.1:0-283 GCF_001605985.2 Dendrobium catenatum | reverse complement strand
ACAGTAAAAATATATATTTAATATTATTTTAAAAATATTATGTTTACTATTTTATTATTATTATATTATAATATTACTATTTTAAGTATAACATTAATAAACATATTTATTATTTTAAATTTCAGAGATTAATAAACTTTATTTTTGTCCTTATTTTGGTATTATTTTAATCATTTATTATTTGTGGATTATTTTAAAGCCCTTAATTATTTTAAACTTCTGAAATTAATAACTTTCTCGTTTTCAATCCGATTTTGACGCACAACCCCTTGTTTCGATCGTA
>NW_021323459.1:0-221 GCF_001605985.2 Dendrobium catenatum | reverse complement strand
TCAAAAACATGGTCAGAGGTGAACCATGCACTTCTTCTCTTCTATCATTCTCACTCTCTTCTCTTTTCTTTGTTTCTGCTCTCTCCTTATGTGATACATGCAGTTACAAGATCTGATAAAACCCCATTTTCGCACCTCTATGTATTTTAAATTATAATTAGAGAGTTTCAAATATAGTAGAAAAACATTGAAAGATCATAAATAGAACTTTTCTAGGAACC
>NW_021323458.1:0-270 GCF_001605985.2 Dendrobium catenatum | reverse complement strand
GCCCGGGACAACGGAACCATGGGATCTTGATCGGGTCCATCATCCATTCCCCCACCATCATTTTTAATTCCACGATGGTAAAATCTTCAATTTTAAATATTAATCTTCAAATTCTAAACCATTTTGAAACCTTCAAACTTCTAAATCCTAAGCTCATTGCTGCTACTATAGATAGATACCATGTATATTCTACGTATCTGATTGACGACTAGCCTTAATCGAAATTTCTCTCTTGTTATCGGGAGGGGCAATTAACTATAGGGGCTTGCG
>NW_021323457.1:0-307 GCF_001605985.2 Dendrobium catenatum | reverse complement strand
CGGAACAACACCTTGCGCCATGAGTTCTGCCAGACCACCACATGATGCCCTGATTTCTGTCGGACTACCACCTAAAGCTTAGATTTCCATTGGACCACCACTAGACACCCAAAGTTCTATCGAACCACCGCCTAACACTGGAGTTATGTCGGACTACTACCTGACGCCGAAGTTCTGTAAAACCACCACCACACTACCAACTAATGCTCAAATTTCAAGTAACGTCGGACTTTCGCCGAACTGCCTTACGACTACAATCTTTCTAACCCCTGTCTCCTTTTGACTACAATCCTTCCAACCTCCATCG
>NW_021323456.1:0-232 GCF_001605985.2 Dendrobium catenatum | reverse complement strand
AGGGTTCGACCTGCCCGGTCAGATCACGGGGTCAAGGGGCAGCGCCCCTAGAACAAATTTTGATTTACTATTTCTCTTTGTATTTGGTTCATCATGCCATAACAATAACACATCTACACAATGTATTTAATAATATTGGGGGCAATTGACTAAAGATTATAATATTTTTACAGAGACAATTACCTAAAAATTCTTGTAATAAAGACTAAAAATTACCTAAATAAAAATTAAC
>NW_021323455.1:0-205 GCF_001605985.2 Dendrobium catenatum | reverse complement strand
AGTATAAGCCAGGGGTTCAAAACAAGGCGGCGGATGCCCTTTCCCGCGTGGAGTGCTCACAACTGATGGCACTATCTGTACCACAATTGGTAGACTGGGGTGAATTGGTGAAGGAAAATCAACATGTAGAGGAGCTAGAGAGAATTCAGGCGGCTATCCAGAAGGGAAGAGGGTTCAAAGGGTATCACCTGGAGAACTCTCTTTT
>NW_021323454.1:0-298 GCF_001605985.2 Dendrobium catenatum | reverse complement strand
CAGAGGTGATGGTAGCCCCCGAGTTGGAGGCAGTTCATGGAGGACGCTTCTCCCCACTTACGCATAGTGGAGATGAGGAGGATGTTGTCCGTATAGCGGCAGCTCCTCCTATCATCACTACTCTACCCCGAGTTAGGGTACCCAGGGACGCTGGTGTCCGAGCCCTCACCCAGAGGATTCGGAACATCGTCCGCCTAGCTCGTGGCAGAGGGCCTGTCAGTCGAGAGGGATTACTCCGTCAGATTTCTCGGGCTACCTTCCAGTTACGATGACAGACTGCGAGGAGACTCTACAGTTG
>NW_021323453.1:0-276 GCF_001605985.2 Dendrobium catenatum | reverse complement strand
GATCGTAGTAAGGTCTAGTATTTTAATAAAATGATAAAATTCCAGAAAACACCCTTTATTAAAAATTCAACTTTTGACCCTTTAATTAAATGATTAAAATATTCCGAAAATTCATAAAACTTAAAATTCACTTTAAAACTCCAGAATTCATTAATAACCCTTTAAATCATTAATCAACCAACTTTTAATAAAATTCATTAACTTTCAAACTTTAATCAAATTAAAACACTTAATTATACCGGATACCATTGGGTAACCCAGGCCTACGAGGTTGTT
>NW_021323452.1:0-243 GCF_001605985.2 Dendrobium catenatum | reverse complement strand
ATGATTGTTAATGATTTGGATACTTCAATATTAATTTATCGAGCTTAAAATCCATTCCAAATCCAGAAATCCAGACTCAAATCCAAAGCCTTAAGGCCTTGTCCTAAAGACCTTTTTCAAACAATTTTCAAACATTCCAAAACCCAGTCTAATGGCCTCTGATTCAGGGTCTATCACTTACAAAGTGATAAGAAATGTCTCTAGAGACTACCCTCCAATTTTGAGCCCATTCTGAGGTCTCTA
>NW_021323451.1:0-347 GCF_001605985.2 Dendrobium catenatum | reverse complement strand
AGAAATCCTGGAATGGTTAGAATGTATTGCACCACAATTTTTTTGAATTGGAAGAACCGTAATCTTGTCAAGCATGGGAAATCTGCAATGACTGCTTCTATGGATGCTGTAAATGTTATTTCTTTTATTACTTCTAATCTTCATCCTTTTCTAGATAGCTGGGGTGCTAAGCTCTCTTGGGAGTATTTGAATTCTTGGCACCCTCCACTGCTAGATTGGATCAAGGTTAATGTTGACTCTTCACTGCTTTTTAATTACCAGGCTGGTATTGGTGGCATCTTCAGAGATTTCAAAGGAAGAGTGCTCCTTTCTTTTGGAAGAAATTCTTTGCATTGGGACATTACTCA
>NW_021323450.1:0-272 GCF_001605985.2 Dendrobium catenatum | reverse complement strand
ACATCTGGCGAACTGTAAGTTTATTGTGAAGATCCTGTAATAAGACCACAATAAACTAAACAAAGTGTTTAAACTAAAATAAAAAGAACTAGCAACAAGATTAAAAGGGAATGAAAGCACCTATGATAGATGATACAGATCCCTTGGAGAGAAGGAAAGGGTCCAAGGATCACCATCACTTGGAATAGGGGATAGACATTCACAACATACCACTGCCAGTCGTAAATAATAAGAGAACAAAGAAGGTGTGCAACATGAAGGAAACAAGTAAG
>NW_021323449.1:0-389 GCF_001605985.2 Dendrobium catenatum | reverse complement strand
TAGAGGAGTCAACCACAATGAAGTTTTAATTACAATTACTAAAGATAGAGGTAAATTTCTTTTTAAGAGAAATCAACCTGCTATTTTCTCTAGCAAAAATTATTTTTGTAAGCTTGACTTATATTTGAAGCTTCAAACTTTTCTCAATTTAAATTGACTTTAATCTTGAAAATCTTGCATAGATCAGATTATGGATCCTGTCCTAGCAAACATATCAAGCTACAAATGACATGTAACTATAATATGTTAATAGGACAAGCAAAAAGTTTTGATTTGAAGGTTTGAGCTTTGGGACCTTGTCCTACCACACATATTAAGCTATATATAAAAAAATATAACTACAATATGTTGATTTAGATAAGAAGAAAACTTTGTTTTAAAAGCTCAAA
>NW_021323448.1:0-211 GCF_001605985.2 Dendrobium catenatum | reverse complement strand
ATTTAGAATATAAAAGATTTAAGATTAATAGAATAAAGATTAATTATATGATATCCAATGAACTATTATGGGAGAGAACTAGAGAACTATAGAAGTAAATAGATACATTCTTTTATATTTAGATTAGATGTTAAAGAAATATTATGGGAGAGAACTTGAGAAGTTAATAGATACAAAGAAGAACCAACTTTTTCTGTTTCAATTAATCAGT
>NW_021323447.1:0-1544 GCF_001605985.2 Dendrobium catenatum | reverse complement strand
ACATTGCATCTATGTGATTGATTTTAAAGACTTATAAGTTAATGAGTTAACAACATCAAAAATTCAAAAAAGCGGTAAAGTATCTGTTAACCTCATTATTCGATGTCAATTTCCCAAGAATTCAGCTCTAGCATCTAGGTCTTCGTAGCCTAATGTAGACGTCGCCCATAGGATTTCCCTTAGGTGGTCACCCACTGACGTAGCATTGACTCGAGCCTACCACTCAATTCGAATCAAAATTAATTCAATTTATTATTCTAATTCAACTCCAAACAAAATTCAAATCAAATTTGAATTATGATTCGTTGATGTCGATCGACTCAATTTAATGTGGCTTAATCCATTTTCGATCAAATTGATATATCATTGGAATCAAATCAACTCATCAATCAAACCCAAAATTCCATCTAATAAAGTCTGATTTAATTTTTCAATCAAATCGAATCAACCTTTAAATCTTTCTTTAATCATAGCCCTCTATTTAAATCAAGAGAGCGATAGTTTCATTTAAACCCAATTAAGATTGAAATCAATTCAAAGAAGTGGTTTTATTAACATTATTTCAGTTAAATTAAATAGGAGTATAATGGCCGGTCTAACCAACCCCCTCCCAGTCCATCTTCTCCAGTTCGCAGAAACCGAACTCCCCAAGTCGCTCTTCCCAGTTCGGACAAAACTCCAACCCACGATCTCCCCTGTAGTTCGTGAAACCCAAGCCCAGTTCGAGAAACTGATCCCTTCTTCCATTCGAAATAGAACTGCTCTCCCTCTCATCCCACGATCTACCTCTTCTCTCTACATCCCCTATCGACTGCAGTTCACAAGCAAGGATAAAAAGCTCCCGATATCTCTTTGGATCGCATATGAAATCCCCCAACTCCAAATCAATCGCACTCTCTACTCCTCTCAAGACCCAGGCGTGAGAAGCTCAGAACCGAACCCCCAACCCAATTTGCACAACTGCTCTCACTGCAGTTCGCACGAACGGATCCCTCACGCGCTCCCATTCACCTCTATCTCTATAGTTCGGAACTGCTCCGACTCTCTCTCTGTTCGCAAAAAAGCCCCGTCACCTACTCCTAGTTGGCGTGAGATCTCCCCCACACGAACAACCTCTCCGTCTCCTCAAGTTCGCAAGCCCCATCTCCCATTCTCACACACAGCCCGTCCTTCTATAGTTCGCTAAATCAAAGACCCCATTCGTGAAATCTAACTTCCTCTCCTACTCCAGATCGCACGAAGTCCTCTCTCTGTCGCTCTCTAGATTTGTAAGAACCGAAACCTCCCTGCTAGTGAGAGACCCGGACTCCTCCCCAGCAGTTCGCCTAACCAGGTAGAGGTGCTACGGGCGGAACCACAGGGTCGTAGCCCCCGATGATTGTGAGTATTCTAAACTTAGAAAACCTTTAGGGGCCCCTTTTATGTGGTTTGTGCGAACCCTTATCCTTTAGGTCCCTGTAATAACTTCAATTTAATTAGTATTACTTTTTATTTTATTTTAGATCCATAAACCCTTTTATATGCATGTAAAGTCCTAAGGGTTA
>NW_021323446.1:0-278 GCF_001605985.2 Dendrobium catenatum | reverse complement strand
TTATAAATGCAGGAAATCAGGACACGTGAGAACTGATTGCCCTACACTTAAAGATCACTCAAGTAATGGAAAGGGTGAGGAGAAAACTAAGCTAAGGAAGGACAAGATTAGAGTACAAAAAGTACTTTGGGTGGATTCTGCATCTGACTCATCAGAGACTGAACCAGAAGATTATACATCGAAATTATGCTTGATGGAGGACAAAAATCTTGATCAAGAAGAGGTATGTGAACTTTTCTATGACCAACTCCTTGAAGTTTCAGAAAAGATTCATGCAT
>NW_021323445.1:0-259 GCF_001605985.2 Dendrobium catenatum | reverse complement strand
GAAAGTGAGTCTTGTAAGGGTTTCTCCACCTTGCCGAGGGGGAAAAAGGAGAACTATAGTTTTGTAGTGAAATTCCCGGAGTGGAGGACTCTGGGGAGTGGATGTAGGTCATGGTTTGACTAAACCACTATAAAACTCTTGTGTGTTTTTTCCTTATCGCTTTTTCTTTTTGCTTGCATTTTATTTTCATTATATTTGCTTGGTGATAATTGTGAAAGAAAAAGAGTTTCATTGTTACAAATTGTCTTCAAATAATTGC
>NW_021323444.1:0-217 GCF_001605985.2 Dendrobium catenatum | reverse complement strand
AATAAAATAAATGAGAATATGACACATCTTTCTTTTGACGACGTTATTTTCTCGAGTTTGGCTTAAACCGAGGAGCATTGCAGGTGCGACAAATAACTTCTGCTGCATCATCCTTATAGTATAACATACATCCATTGATACAACAATCAATCTTTGTAGTAGTGAGACCAGCTTGGATACTAATTTCTTTGTTCGGTACAAATCTGAGGGAATTAAA
>NW_021323443.1:0-215 GCF_001605985.2 Dendrobium catenatum | reverse complement strand
CATTATAAACTTATCTGGAAATTTTAGTTCTGAGCTGTTGGTTCCATGTATTTCCTGTCCTTCAGGGCCCGATAATGAGCAATGGCTGGAAGAATATGTTTAAGGTAAGAATCATGAGGGATTTGATAAGAGAAAGAGTGGGTAAGAGGCCAGAAATTATTATGTTCAGACATCGAATATAGTTTACGGTCCGAAGACCAATCAGAATGCGCCAC
>NW_021323442.1:0-561 GCF_001605985.2 Dendrobium catenatum | reverse complement strand
TCACATTCTATTCTGCCCAACCTTGAGTCTGCTTGTATTCTTGAGCAAAATGTGATCTCTCTAAAATATTAGTACTCACAGATAAGAGCAACATTCAAAATATTCAATGAATAATAAAATAATTCAATCGACATTATTTGTCATCATCTAAATCTCAAGCTAGGGGTCATGGGCTGCAACAATCTCCCCCTTTTTGATGTTGTCAAATAATGATGTCGATAAGTAAGTTAGCATTATTTTTTATGTATTTTTTTTTTTGGTAAACCTAAAAACATGAATATAAATAGATAAACCAACATGCATTTCATTGAAAGTAGATAAACATGTCATCTAAATAAAGCATAATAACTGAAGTAAAAAATAAACTTCTTCCCCTTTTGACATTACCAAAGAGAGGAGTAACAAACAACACTTAGAAAAAACATAAGACAGTGACATAGTTAATAAGTAGGATCCTGATCAGGTGGTGGTGGAGGTGGCTGAAAGTATTGGTGTATGGACGTGAACTATTGATCAATCGAAGGAAATTATTCCCTAAACCATCACATGTCCTCCTCGTGC
>NW_021323441.1:0-242 GCF_001605985.2 Dendrobium catenatum | reverse complement strand
ACGTCGGGTAGAAGACCAACGAATATTCGTCGACGAGCAAAAGTCCGACGACGAGTAGGAGTCTTCTGACGAGCAGAAGTCTGACGACCAGGAGAAGTCCCACGTCGGGTAGAAGTCCTCTTCGAGGTTGTATGTCAGAATATTTGTTCGATGACATTAACCTATGTAGAAGAGGTTGAGAGAATCCACCAAGGATGTAAGACCTGTCCGAGGTTGTATGTCGGAGCCCTGCTCGACGACGT
>NW_021323440.1:0-223 GCF_001605985.2 Dendrobium catenatum | reverse complement strand
ACCTTCTCAACATTGGATTGGACTCCCTCATTTGTCACCGTGGTAGCAGTCTCCGGTCTATTTATAGCAGGTCCATTTTCTTCCACCAATCCGTGGAGTTGTTGGAAATTTTCTTCAATTCTGGATGCAGCTTGAAACATTCAGCTATAGAGTGCCCGTGAGCTTTACAATGAGTGCAAAAATCATGAATTTTTTCAAACTCAACTTTTTGTAAATACCCTAA
>NW_021323439.1:0-1022 GCF_001605985.2 Dendrobium catenatum | reverse complement strand
TGAATATTGCATTGAATGTTAACAAAAAGTGCACTTTCTATTATATTGTAAAGATCATCCATGTACTTTTTTGGCCTCATATGCTTGATTTAGATGTGGGGGAGATTATGACCCAACTTGCCGAAAGGAAATATGAGTGGTTAATTAACATTGAAAGTGGCTCATGTAGCATGTTCTACCTGATGCAGATGTGGGAGGGATTCTGACGCCACTTGTTAGATGTAGGTGTGGAAGGTAAAAGGAGATATAAATGGAAGTTGAGATATAAATAAGCATCGAGACATGTGCATGTTTAGATATAAATAAGCATCGGGACATGTGCATGTTAAGCATTGCATCTTGTATGTTAATAGTCTAATGAATCAAGTTTAAGAAATGTTTTGAGGGATGCTCTCTTAATTTATGTATGAATATTGTTGGGAAAGTGAAAGTAAAAGAGAAATGCAACTGAATAGAATAAGTATTCTGTAAGACATCCATTAACTTTTGTGAAAATGGTGATGTGGTTAAGAAAGTATACGTGCTAATTCTGAAATTAGTTATACACACTAGAAATTCGATAAATTCCTATTTTGCTTAAGCATTACCTATTTTGAAAGCCTTTATGTTTTATTTGAGTAACTGTTTTTATATATTTATATTGCTTTTTAAGTATTTAAATTGGATATTTATATATGTGGAGGGTGTAGGAGGGAGTAAACTGAACTTGTTGAACTTACTTCATTCTTTTAATAATTTAAGAAAAGATGAGTCTTGTTGTGTTGATCAGGTATAGAGGTAGGGTTTGAGGATATGAATTTCTATGGTAAGATTTTATAATCCAACATTTAATTATGATTTATGTTTTGATAAAATGAAAGTTGACTAAGTTTATATATATAGTGATGGTCTATCTATAGTTATTAAAATTCTACACATATATAACAAAAAAAATTCAAAACTTGCCATTAAATGATTCATAGTAATCCCCTTGATCATAAGATATTTTTTTGAATATTTAATAACTTAAATATGTCATAATT
>NW_021323438.1:0-357 GCF_001605985.2 Dendrobium catenatum | reverse complement strand
GAAGGCTGAAAATCCCTTTAAGGACTTGTAATTTGAGTTTATATCAACGCGTAGGCCCCTTTGTGGGTTTCCCCTAAAAAAAAAAAAAGGTAAGATTTGGTTATTATGGAAAGAAGAGATTCAACTTTCTATTATTGATGATTTCCAACAAGTGATGCATTTTTCTTTTTACTTTTTTTTTTTTAATCTACAGGGTGGTTATGGGCTTGATTTGCTATGCAAGTTGCACTAGAACAGGTAAGCTTACTCTATCGCAACAATCACGTGATTTGTCTAGTTCCTTTAATGGTCCGTGATTTATGGGGTGATTTTAATATTACTGCAAATGCTCAAGAGAGAATTTGTGGGTCTCAACCT
>NW_021323437.1:0-250 GCF_001605985.2 Dendrobium catenatum | reverse complement strand
CCTCAACCTCTCCTCCTTTAACTTCCAGAAATAAGTGTTCAATTTTGATCCATTCCAATTTAAAATTCCAGCTTCAATCCTTTGATATCACTCATTGAAAATTCTAGAGCAGAAGCATGATATTCTCTCGCTAGATACTTTTGAGTAGAAGCAATAAATATTGTTTGTTATGTGTTGAATAAGGTCAATATTAGATCCAAGTTAAATAAGACATCCTATGAGCTCCTTAAGGGAAAGACACCTGTTGACT
>NW_021323436.1:0-203 GCF_001605985.2 Dendrobium catenatum | reverse complement strand
AATTATGTCTGCATGATGCCTCAAACCAATGCCAACGCAGTATCATGATTCTTCTTGTAGGAATGCTATCATTTATGATCTGCTACTTTTATTTCTGTTGTTTTGTTGGCTTTTTTAGACAATGAAGTATGCTTACTTGTTTGCTTTAGAACTTGAGTCTCTCTCTCTCTCTCTCTCTCTATATATATATATATATATATACA
>NW_021323435.1:0-240 GCF_001605985.2 Dendrobium catenatum | reverse complement strand
AGTCCAGTTTTAGGGCAAATTATTAGGTCCGGTCATCAGACCTATCTCTGCGTTCGGACACTAATAGAAAGCAGACATCTGGATGAATACACATGGATTTTTTTAATAAAATATTTTCCCTTTAATATATATCAGTCCGACCTGACCCGACCTGGTCCACTATTTTTTTCATTTTAAACATTGGCGCTATTTTAGAAACCTCTGAAAGATCTAAATGTTTATTACTTTTGAAGAAAAAAT
>NW_021323434.1:0-1398 GCF_001605985.2 Dendrobium catenatum | reverse complement strand
CCCTCTAACAAAGCAAACCTATTATATAATATACAAATAAACTACATTAAAATAAAATTGATAGAGGAAAAAGATTTTACCTAATTGTCAAATGAAGAAAACTTTTCCTTAGTGGATTGTCCAGTGTTTGTCTTCTCCAACTATGTGCTCTGATAGCAAATTTAGTGGAGGCCTAAGGTTTGGCTTCTAAATGGGGGAATGACATTGGAGGTTGGCATTATTAATTAGTTTAGAAGCTTTGGACTAGATTTTCATGGAGTGGATTTATAGAAATCTTCAAAATTGGTGAAGGTGGAACCCAAATCTTGAAATCCAATATATGACTTTAGATTTATGATGTGGATGATTTAAGTGACCATATGTCATAACCTAGTAAAATATGACCCAAAGACAAACTGGTAATACTGTGTTGAATTAGGATAGACCAACCCAAGATCTAAGTTTTAGGAAACTTTTCAATTATTATTTTTTTAATTTAGACCGACCACAGAGCTTCTAATTCATGAATTTTATATATGTCAAATATTTTTCTCAGTGAATATTATGTATGAAATGCAAAAAAAAAATAAAAAAATTAGGCATTTACTTTAGAAAATCATAACTATAGATTTATCCGATAAAATTTAAAAACATTATAGTTAAAATGCTCATTAAAATTCATATATGTCATATACAAAAAATTATACAGTGAAAGTTCAATAAATCAGAAAAAAAATATAATTTTATTAATTTGGGGGAGCTAAAAATAATAGAAATCAAAACCATTAAAAATAAGAGTATAAGTGTAGTCACTTACTATGAGCAGAACAACTTTTGTAAGGAGAATGACAGATAGAAAAGCCCCAAAAAGTTTCTCTCTCTTCTCTCTCTCTCTCTCTTCATTTCGTCTCCTCCTTTCTTCCTTCCCGACCAAGCAATATGAGTGTGAGGGAGGGGTAGTGGGTTACGGGCATATTTAAAAAAAAATATATTAAAATTTAATTTTTGTGTCAAACATCGCAATGTGCATGATATAGTGCTGCAAGCTGTCCCTAGAGTTGTTGTAAAATAGAGCCTTCAATACCACAGTGATGTTTTTTGGGTCTTTGACCAACATGATCAATATAGACCTCCAATGGAGTGCTTTGAATTTTAGGTACATTTATAGAGAACTTCACACTCATAATTTATTAATTGGACCTCATTCTCTATATGAAAGATGAGGGAAACTTGGACATTAGTTTGAATATTGAGAGAGCTTTAAACATAAGACTAATGTTATCCAATCACATTATCATACCGTATCCATCCGACTATCATAATCAGACCTTCACGACCAAACAATATCTTTTGAATATCAGTCCTTCGATCACTATCATCCAACTATAATCCACCTACCACCATCGCTCGATTACAATT
>NW_021323433.1:0-204 GCF_001605985.2 Dendrobium catenatum | reverse complement strand
AATTACCACAACAATACCTTCCTTTTCCACCAAATCCTATTAAGGAAAACTTTTATTTCAAATTAATCAATCAAATTTGAAATTTGAAATCTTCCCTAAATTAGACAGCCTATTTTAGGAAAGTCTCCTAAAGCCAAGCCAAATCAAAATTGATTAAAATTTCTTTCCTCTTCTAGAAGGGCTTGATTTAGCAAATCCTAAAAC
>NW_021323432.1:0-515 GCF_001605985.2 Dendrobium catenatum | reverse complement strand
CTTTGTGATGCCTGTCAACTAGGAAAGAAAGTCCACTTCACTTTTCACCCCATTAAGGACATTAGCACCTCTAGACCTTTAGACGTCATTCACATGGATTTTTTTGGACCCATTAGCACTGTTAGTTTGGGAGGGAAAGTCTATGGTTTTGTAATTGTTGATGACTACTCGAGGTTCCCTTGGACTAGATTTCTCTCACATAAAAATGAGTCTTTTGAGGAGTTTAAAACATTTTCTACTTGGATTTAGAAAAAGCTAGGTTGTGAGATTTTGATAATCCATAGTGATCATGAGGGAGAGTTTGAAAATGAATGATTCAGATATTTTTGTGAGGAAAAGGGGATTAGCCATAATTTTTCAGCCTCTAGGACTCCTTAGCAGAATGGGGTAGCTGAAAGGAAGAACCGGACCTTGGTGGAAGCCGCTAGAGCCATTAGAGCCATGCTTGCCGAATATTCACTTCCAAAATACTTTTGATCTGAAGCGGTTAACACAGCTTGTTATGTGTTGAATAG
>NW_021323431.1:0-235 GCF_001605985.2 Dendrobium catenatum | reverse complement strand
GAGTCTACCTCAAAACTCGAGTCTAAATTATGAACCAGATAATAGTGACCTGAACCTAGCTACTATAATGTAAAACCTTGACTTACCCCATCCTGGATTGGGGAGCTAGCTAATTACCAAGAAGAATTAAAATCCATGAGTCTAGTCTTTCATGAAAGAGTGGAAGGAATGTTGTTAATTACATTTTTTGAGAATTACGACCGACATCTAAAGTAGATCATAATTGGCCCATTGA
>NW_021323430.1:0-260 GCF_001605985.2 Dendrobium catenatum | reverse complement strand
CGGTATTGTTGAATGAAAGAATAGGCATCTCTTAACATCGAAAATACTCCTAAATACTACTGGGGTGATGTCATTCTCAATGGTTGTTATCATATAAATTGACCAACTTTGTGTACTTCAATTCAAAAATTCAATCAATGTCCTTTCAAAATACTTTCCTAATACTTGTATCATTGCATTTGTAACCCTTGGTGCACCATAGAGTCCTCTATTTGATCAAAATTGGGAGGAATTAGCTTCAGACATTGCGACAGCGGCAA
>NW_021323429.1:0-233 GCF_001605985.2 Dendrobium catenatum | reverse complement strand
TCTGGAACTTGTCAATTCATTGGAAATTCATTAGTTTTTTTGTCCAATAGAAAACAAAATTTAGTAGCCCTATATACTGCAGAAGTAGAATACATTGCATTAAGAAGTTGTGTGGCACAAGTACTTGGTTAAAACAACAATTTATTGATTTAGGATTAACTATAGGCACTATTCCAATTTATTATGACAATACTAATGCTATTTGCATTTCCAAAATTCCTATTCAACATTCT
>NW_021323428.1:0-274 GCF_001605985.2 Dendrobium catenatum | reverse complement strand
CTGCCCTTTGTTTTTTTTCTTGCATTAATTAGTATAAAAATAAAATAATAAAATAACAATATTAAATAAAAATGAAATACATAATTTTTTCTGACCTCTTATTAAATGTTTATCTTCTATATTTAATTATTTTAATATTGATACGACATTACAAAATTATGGCACGAATCTCGAGGCAAAAGCTAGTTGGAAACTTCAAAAATTAATTTCGGAAGCACCCAAACTCCGATTTCAGCGATCTTGTAATCAGACTGAGCGTCTCGAAAATACGAAC
>NW_021323427.1:0-280 GCF_001605985.2 Dendrobium catenatum | reverse complement strand
CATCCAAGTTGGGGGCCACTTTGACTTCCAACCCTATAATCCTGCCTGCCGACAGTGGGGTCCGAGAAAGGGCCTCAATCCTTCTAGTGAGCTTTTCATACATTGTTAACTCAGGCTCATCACTTTTAACTTTTGAAATATCTATCTCAGGGTCACTGTCCTGGTCTAAGGTGAGATCAAATTTTGGAGGAGCATTTATGTTCTGATAATCGAGAGAGAGGGCAGTACCTTGACTTTCTAGTTCACCATCAGAATCTGATTCCAAATCAATATACACAGG
>NW_021323426.1:0-555 GCF_001605985.2 Dendrobium catenatum | reverse complement strand
ATGCATTGATAGGACGGGTAACATGTGATGGACATAGTTGGCACAAAGGAATCAAATCCTAATTTGAACTAGTTCGAAAAAAGGTTAAAAGCAGCTTCAAATTTGGCTCAAATATGGGTTTGAGTTAAGTTTTAGGTTTGTTTGAGATAACCTTCTTACTATTTTAAAGCAATTTTTAGTATAAAAATATCTTGAACAAAAAAAATTATATTAAAAAGTTGCTTTTAAAAAGCAGTAAGAAAGCTGTCCTAAACGAAGTCTTAGATTTCATTTGGGACAACTTTGTTACTATTTCTTAAAGTAGTTTTTTATTACAAAAATTAATTTTTTTTTTACAAAAAATATGTTTTAAGAAACAGTAAAAAAGTGGTCCCATACAGGACCTTAATTAGTTCAAATTCAAATGAGCTTTAACTTAAATAAACAATTCACGAATACAATATATTTATCTCATAATGTGGGCAATTTTATACAAAAAAAAAATCAAGTATTTCTTTAAGGAAATATATTATAGGTGTTGCGTCCTGGAGTATTCACGGCGGTAGAGAAATATAA
>NW_021323425.1:0-229 GCF_001605985.2 Dendrobium catenatum | reverse complement strand
GGAGGAGTTTGAGAGAGGGAGAAGATCCTTGGACGGGGTTTCAAGGGAGTGTGAAGGGGGTTTCACACAGTTGCTCCAGCAAGCTCGTACCTTAGTACCATCGGATTAAAGGTTCATCTTGAGTAAAGTTTTGGGAAGAAGAAGATCACTTTAGTGTTAAAGGACCTGGCTACTCCGCCGTACCAAGGAAGGGGGAATTAATTTTATTAGGGCTTCTCTGCCTAGCTGG
>NW_021323424.1:0-216 GCF_001605985.2 Dendrobium catenatum | reverse complement strand
GAATTGAAGGTGCTGCAAACAGAGTACAGAGGCATCTCGCACGAACGGCGCGTGTTCTAGGAAAGATTAACGGAGGTTAGAAAATTTTTTTCTTGAGCTTGAATTGAAGGTGCTGCAAATGGAGAGCGGAGGCATCTCGCACGAATGACGCGCGTTCTGGGCAAGATTAACGGAGATCAGAAAAAAAAATTTTGAGTTTAATACCAATAAATCATC
>NW_021323423.1:0-227 GCF_001605985.2 Dendrobium catenatum | reverse complement strand
TGAAAAAGATTTATAAAGTAGATATGCGATTCTAAATCTTTGAAGAGTCCCCATTTTTTTTGGCTGGTTATATTTGATTCATCTATTTGTAAGCAATCAAATCGGCTTTAATACACATGTTACTTCTCTACTAGGACTGGTCAGCTCTTCATGTAAACTGCAGAACTTTTTCTTTTTTACTTTCCAGTTTAAATGAAGAAATTATTGGGTGTGAAAGCATGCACATT
>NW_021323422.1:0-313 GCF_001605985.2 Dendrobium catenatum | reverse complement strand
GAGTTGTTCTTCCCTATTCCATTGATTAAAAGGAATAACAATTTTAATTCTATTTATAACACGTGATGGTAATGTATAACTAGTTAAAATCATATGGCTACATGCAAAAATTAATTGATTGCAAAAAAATAGACATGCGAATTTTCCAAAAATCAAATATAATATTTTCAAATAAAGGTGGTCTAGTGATTGAATAATCTTCCGTAATATTATGATTTAAAAAATTAGCCATGGATCGAAATTCAAAAGCTTTTAAAAATTAGATTTTATGAATACTGCTCTGATACCACTTGAAAGTTCGTTAGGGATGTTA
>NW_021323421.1:0-255 GCF_001605985.2 Dendrobium catenatum | reverse complement strand
ATAAGAAACAAACACTATAAATCAGAAAACTGCTGTATTTCAGAAAAAAAAAAAACAACTATAGTGCAGGTTTTGCAAAAATTGTAGGAAAATACAAGAAAAACACTTAAAATTCACTGGTGGACAAAGAAAAAATGCAATATACAATTGATCCCTATTTGAGAGGAGGATCGATCTCTCCCAAATCTCTAGACGCCGCTAGAGCCCAAAAGAAAACATAAATCTAAGAGATCTCAAATTTCAGCCAAATTTAAG
>NW_021323420.1:0-296 GCF_001605985.2 Dendrobium catenatum | reverse complement strand
GCCTAGTGAGGCTGCCATCTGGGATGCGATTGACAGGTGGGATCCCAATAGTAGAGTTGATGTTCGGGATAAACTAAAGCAGCACCAGGATATGCTGCGGGGGCGATATGTTTTTCACAGTTTCTTTACCCGCTCCCCTTTACTGCCAGAGCTTTCTAGGGATTCTGTTGCTTTTGAGAACCCGGACAGGTGGGTCACTAGTCTCAGACTGCAGTGCGGGGAGTATCACCCGTTGGAGAGTACCATTGCACCACTGAGCTGGGGGACTTGCGACATTTTGGAGCCAGTAGCCGATG
>NW_021323419.1:0-1186 GCF_001605985.2 Dendrobium catenatum | reverse complement strand
CAAGTTGTTTTTCTTCACTTTTTACTGTTGTCAAAAATGGGGAGAAATTATTTGTTGAATTGTGTCTTGTGTCTTGTATCTTCTGTTGTGTCTTGTTTAAGCTACCAAAATTGTTTGTTGAATTGTATCTTGTGTCTAATATCTTGTATTGTGTATTGTGTCTTGTGAGTCTTGTATCTTGTGTTAGTATTTGTGTTTATTTTGTTTTTGTTTTGTATAAAATTTTTTGAAAAAAAAAAAAATTTAATCAATGCCTTCTTATTTTCATGCATTCATCAATTCAGGGGAAGTTTAGGATATTCTTAAAATTTGAAATCCTACAAATAATAATTATTTTGCCATCATCAAAAAGGGGGAGATTGTTAAGAGAGTTGTTATTTGCATATATTACATTCTTGCAACTTGTATAGTTTGAATGATTTCAAATATTATTATTTTATGTGTAATTATCTCCTAACACTTTTTAGAAGATTTATTTTTGCTCTTATGTGTACTAACATTTCAGGAAAATTAAACTCCAAACTATGAAGACTTCAAATCAAATTCAGCATACAATCCTTTGCAAAATGAAGCTTTAAATTATTCTTTGAATTGAGAGGGAGTGATTGTAATTGAGTGAATAAAAACACACACACACACATACTTAAGGAGATCTAACAAAATTTGAATTGATCGTACGGGATGAACCTAGTTCGTACGAGACGATCAGGTCAGTTATCTCCTCGTAGGAGAAATGGAACGAACAGGATTTGGAGGAAGTTTTTCTAAGTCCTGATCGTCTAGGACGAAATTAATTTCGTCCTAGGATGAGTTAGGCTCTGTAAAAATTTCGTTCAGAAGAAATCTATTATCGTGCCAGGACAACTTGGGCTCTGTAAAAATTTCATCCAAACAAAATCTAAATCGTCCCAGGATGAATTCTTCTCTGTAAAGATTTCGTTCAGACGAAGTTCATTATCATGCCAGGACGAGTTGCTCTCTGTAAAAATATCATCCGGATGAAGTCCTCTTCGTCCCAGGATGATGTGAACATACTTACTAAAGTTGGTTACATCCATGCAGTTATTTGGGAACCGACCTATGGTATAACTGATCGTACCGGATGAACCTAATTCGTATGGAATTATGATCGTCTACGAACATAGTTCATACCAATATACATAAGGATCGTTTCTGACACTTTAAG
>NW_021323418.1:0-2221 GCF_001605985.2 Dendrobium catenatum | reverse complement strand
AGGGGACAAATTTGAATCCACCTTAGCTAATAGAGGATTTTGTGCCTTATCAATCATATCCTATTGATTCATATCTCAAGGGTTTGATACCAATAAGGAACGTATTGGCGCTGGCCATAACCAGTATTTCGTGGTGCTATTTGGCGGCAAAACCACTCGGTTCAGAGGGCACCGGGTCGTCATAACTGTTTATCCTACAGTGCCATTTGACATCAAAACCGTCGGTTAGAGGACACGTACCATGTCCTTACTGGCAGGAGATTGTTTGAGAATGAATCATAGTTATATTTTCGAAATGATTAATGGTTTGAATTTTGATTTTAAAAATCTTGGAATTTGGGATTTGTTGAGTTTGGATTTTAAGTTTGGATTTTGTGTGGACTTTTGGGAGACATTTGAAAAATGCCTGCAATTAACCCATCCGGTTGAGATCTTCAATCAACGCGGCCATCATCGGGGAATGGGGTCATTTTCATTTGTAGCTTGAACCTTGTCAACTCAGTCGAGCTATTGACTGAGGATCGGGTTTCGTAGGCTTCACGCCTTTATTAGTGAATTCTCTTGACTATAAGCCTTGAAGGCCTAATATGAATGTATTAAAAAAAATCTACTGGTCGTCACAACAATGTATTTGTTTGAGAGTTCGAACCCTGTCGACTTCTATTGATCTGTATAGAAGGATCAGGTTCGAACTTGAATTCACTTATCGACCCGCGCAGCATCCCTAGACGTCATGTGTGTATCAATAATACGCTCGTTGGGGCCCATGCGGGTCCTTGATTGCATACCCCTTTTAGTGTACCTATGTGTATACAAATTATGGTGCACGTGTAGAAGTATTTTAAAATATTTTAGTTATGCAGGTAACTGCCCTTTGAATGCACAACATTTCACTTAAAAGCTTATATACGCCTTCTGTCCGCTAGTACGGGTGTTGCGGATCCGGTGGCGATGTCTGAATGTCACAAGGTATCCCATTATCTTGGTGTTGACTCCCCTTTTCCCATTCACTGGGGAAGTTTCTTCTAGACTTTGAAGTCAGTGACTGCTGCCTTGAAAAGAGCTCTTTTCAGGGTCTTTAGTGTAGTATGCTTGTTATTTCTGATATTTGTGGATACCAGAATTAGTTCCTTCATGAGTACAGGACCGAAAAGGAATTTTGGGACACCAGGAAGTTTAGTTCGAATTTGCACAAACATTTATTCCATTCTGTCAGGGGGTGATCCTTTTCGTACATCGAGTTGTTCTTTGTACCCGACGTACTTGAAGATCTTAATCGCCATTTTTTATAGGTGATATCTATACTTGTGTCCACAGTGGTTCGTTGTGCCTACGATTTACCCAATGTTGTTATCCACAAGTAGCATGTGTTTGTTTGCATGGACCCATTGTATCAACTACGACCTCCTATAAGTGTTTGTAGGAGAGCCATTTGTACTAGTATCATATCCACCTTTCACCAATCTCAGGTGGTTCTTGATTGTACTTGTTTGTAGGGACGAGTACTCCACTATTGGTCTCCCGTATTGCCATCTCAATCAACTGGCGCATGTAGGGATTGTCGTAGGAGTTCATGCATCGAGGTCTTGTAACGTACTTTGAGTTACTTTTGACCGCATGAATGCTCATGTAGTTTGAGTTCCCTCGTGTGTGATTCAAGCTTTATTCCTTGCATGTGTTTGAATACATTTTCAGTTTCATTCAGACTTGAATTCATCAAGTTTACAAGTCCCACTCAATGTTGTATAGCACGAGTTCAAGTGCGAGTTCAAGTTCTTTGTCTGGATTCAAAGTCTTCTGAGGTATTTGCAAGTTCAGCTATAAGTTCAAATTGATTTGAATTCTGCTTCAGTTTGATTTTATTTCATTTGGTTTTGACCTTTAGAAATCATTTAGAGTTTGTTCATGCTTAGGTCCACAAATCCACTGTTCATTTGAGTCCAAGTTCTTGTTCTCTTTGAGTTCAAAACAGGTCAGAGTAGAGTAATATTTCACCCGAAATTTCGGCAACCTCCCGATGTCTCCCCTATTTAGGGGAAAACTACGGAAAACTGGACCTTTCCCACCACGCTAAGAAAAGCGTATGGTAGGTGCCCTCTTTCGAGGACACCGAGGCCGAGTAAGGTCTTTGTCCCCACAATGCTAAAAAAAGCATGTATGAGTCTTCTACAGGTACCTGTTACAAAAGAAAAGCAGTTGTTTCCCCACAGGTACAAAGCCG
>NW_021323417.1:0-222 GCF_001605985.2 Dendrobium catenatum | reverse complement strand
TTAACATAAGCCAAATCTAATACATCTACTCTCCTAATCGAATCAACGGAAGGCTGCCGTTTTATGTGACCAAAACATCTAAGGAGACTCTCTCCAATCTTTATCTTCCACTAGAGTTACTCCAACCTTTTCACATATATGCTCGTTTCGTATTCCGTCTATAAGAGTAAAGCCATTCATCCACTTGAGCATCATCATCTTTGTAATACTTAACTTATATTA
>NW_021323416.1:0-306 GCF_001605985.2 Dendrobium catenatum | reverse complement strand
CTGAGCCAGGAGGTGGAGTGCTTAGCTCACTGATCAATGCTTTGTTTCTCCTGCAATGAGTTAAAATCTCATGTTAGGCTAAATCTAAAGTTAGTTTTTTTTTTTCCTGCCAAATTCCCATTCTACCATTCTAAGCTATAAGAGTTAACTGTAGATGTGCTCACCTGAAGAGGTCAGAGTCCTTGTACTTTTCAGCAAAATTAATACCGTAAATTTCCTCTTGTGCCTGGGTAGTGACCTCCAACATCCATGTTGCTGGGTTGTAGCCATCTTTAATTTTCCTGACGCCAAATTCCTGAAGAATAA
>NW_021323415.1:0-277 GCF_001605985.2 Dendrobium catenatum | reverse complement strand
GGACCAGTCGCCACGGACGATAATGTAAATTCGTCTGAACGAAAATATTCCAGTGAACCAATCGTCTTGTACGATATTTTATTTCGTCCTGGACGAATAGGACTAAAAAAAAATTTCCGAGCAAGTTCCTATTCGTTCCATATGCTCTATAGGAGATAATTGTCTGATCGTCCAGTACGAACATACATCGTCCTGTACGATCAGTATAAATTTTATATGATCTCCATGTTTGTGTGTATGTTTTTATTCACTCAAAATACAATCACTCCCTTTCAAT
>NW_021323414.1:0-1037 GCF_001605985.2 Dendrobium catenatum | reverse complement strand
ATCTGAATCCTCTGTTTAATTTAATTTAATTTTATTTTATAAAATTTCATATATTTATGCACTCATTTTTCATTTATGTTTTATAAAATTATTTGACGTTAAGAAAAAACAGTATTCCGAGCATGCGAATTGCATGACGAAAGAGAAAAAATTATTAGGTGCGGAGTGTGCACCGTCCGCACAAGTATTGGGTACCTAGCGGTACCCAGCAGTACCTAGCGGTACCGAGTGGTACCTAGTTGGGTACCCTATACTTGTGTGCGGACGGTTCTCCCTATCCGCACTCCGCACCTAATAATCTCTCACGAAAGAGAGGGTTTCAGATGCCATGTAGTGGTGACTGTTGCAACAGCGAAAGAAAGGGTTTCAAAAGGCCGAAGAAAAAAAGATTAGGGCTTTCATTTTTTTTTCTCTTTAACTTTTTTTTTTCTTTTAGTTGTTTTTATAATAACAAAAATATGTAATTATAATAATAACTATTATTATCATTGTTCTTATTATTATTATCCTCAATAATAATAATAACCGATAATAATAATCGTCATTATTATTACAACTAACAACAAGGATTATCACAAGAATTAACTAATCAATAATAACAAAATGAAAGCTGGAAAGCTTCTTCAACAGTATGTTTTATAGGATATTATTTCTTTATCTTTTTTTATATCCTTTTTATTTCCAAGAATTAACTTAACCTATTTTTATTAATCACTAAATTGTGAAATTCCACCACCTTAATGCTTTCCCTCTTTTGTTGTTGATTCTTTATAATCTTATTTCTCTCTTAATTAGCTTCGACGGTCTCCGATTGTTCGTTTCCTCACAAGGCCACCTAAGTCATAATATTACTTCGAGTTTAAATATAAATACTTACTCAACAACTTATAAGCGATCATATTCATCAATTGTAGTCATTTTGATCCAGTTTTTCCCTTTATATATATATACTTTTAAATTTTTTTTAAAATTTTAATGTTATAAAAAATACTATTAAAAATTTACATAGTTTATTAATTATTATTATTATTGCTTAT
>NW_021323413.1:0-2267 GCF_001605985.2 Dendrobium catenatum | reverse complement strand
TATGCCATAAAATTATAATTTAAATTTAAAAAATCTAAAATTTTCATTTTTTAAAAAATTAAGATTGGCATAATATAACCTATCTTGATTCAAATTACATTTCATACTTTACCTATAGTTTTTCTCTTTAAAAAATTGTTCTCTCTATAAAAAATAAATAAAAGCTAGTTTTGGTTTAATTAAAATGAAAATAAAGTAAAAAATTAGATATAGTACAGTGTCACTCTGGACAGTGCCACCGCAGTGCCGGCCAACTTAGAGTTTAGCACCATAGTGCCCAAATCTAGCATTATACTACCTCTATGAGAAACATTCTGAATTTTTTGCTTATGCACATAGACCCCTGGGGGCCTACTTTAGAAACAATTCAGACATTCACATGCATATATAATAATCATAGACACATGCAAGAGGTGTTAATGTTTAAATTTCATTGCATTATATTTACTAGACAATGTTAAAATAAGTATAACTAAATACTATTTAAAAATTTGTGGAGGTTGTAAGACCTCGTTGAACTATCCCTAGGCTCACTAAAAGGGAGAGGGGGGTGAATTGGTACTTTAAAAAAAATACTACAATAAAAAACCTTCTTTTTGCTTATACATGATAACAACTTAAGAAAATCTTGATGAGTAAATACCATAAGGAGAAGCAATTTAAAACTTGACAACAATTTTATTTTATTTTTTATTTTGAAGTACAAATAAATCAAGCAGAATATGAAGTTACTTACTAACACAAGTTAAACTACATACAGCTTACAATGAGAAATAAAATTTGTACATGAAATTTAAAGTGCGGAAACTAAAAATGCAGGAAAAAGAATATTAGAAAGAGTTCACTAGAAATTTTATAGTTGTTTGATCAACCTTGACCTAGGTCCACTCTTTAGAGTCATCCTCTCCTAGAATTGCACTAACACTATAGTGACTATTCTTTTGTCCCCAGAGCAAGGCGGAGAAGCCCTTACAAAAATTAGTTCCACCAAACTTGGTGTGGCGGAGAACTAAAAGCTATGTCTCCCTCTTGGTGACGGCAGTGAACCTTCAATTCCTTTTCACCCTCCTGGTGAAGACAAAGCACCCACGAAATATTTCTTAAGCTCCTAGTGGTGGCAGAGAACCATAAATACATTTTTACTCTCTTGGTGAAGGTAGAGAATCCAAGACCCTGACTTTGAAGCTTCCCTCGGAAGAGCAACTCCAAAAACTCACCAAGGCCACTAGAGTAAGTAAGGTGCAAGTTAACCTAGAGAAACTGTGTGAACACCCCTTACACTCATTCTCCCTCACGCACATCCTCATCTTCTCCCTCTTTATGCCTAAAGCTTTCAGAAGAATTATCCCTCAGAGTTCCCTCAACAACCAAAAGTCTTTTTTAAAGATTTCATTGTGTTGCTTAAGTACAAGGCTTCAAAAAATCGTAAATTTTCAATTAGTTTGTTTTTGTTCCTACAACACAATATTGTTTCATATAGTACGATTAGTCCAAAAATAGAGGTTTTTTTAGTACAATTGAACAATCGTTCAAAAGAACTCTTTAAATTATGCATACTTATGGAACATTACTATCGCAAGTTTGTATGGTATGATTAGTTCAAATTCATGCAGTTTGTACAAGTGGGTTTCTAAGATAATTGGAAATCATCTCTATTAATCATCTTATATGATTAACATCGTGCAATATGTTTAGTTCAAATATCAAGTATTTGTATAGTATGATGGATAATGTATTACATTATTAGTTCAAAAATTAAGGTTTTCATCCAGCATGATCTCCGGGGTGATTAAATTTTGTCTCTATCAATCGTAAGATATGATCTTGATCGTATAGAATGATTACCATATTTATTAAACCTTAATTTAATTGACTAATCATAGGTGATAATTCAAGTAAGATTTCAAATATCATACATTAAGATTAATTCAAAAAATATTTTTAAAACACTTAAATTATATAATGTCTAGGGTTTACCGATGGAAATAATTTGTACAGTATGATCTACATTGTACAATACAATCTACATCATACAATATGATTAATTAATTCATATTAATGATATAATTAGGCATTAACATTATTTTATTATATAATAGATCATACAGTATGATCGTAATCGTACGGTACTATTAGTTAAAACAAATTTCAGCTCAATTTTTCTCACTCTACTATGTGTGTGTGCATAGTTGCCAATTTAGTATACACCCTTATATGACCAGACTCAAGAAATATAAAATAAAGAAAAATAAAAATGCAGACTTTTT
>NW_021323412.1:0-319 GCF_001605985.2 Dendrobium catenatum | reverse complement strand
ACATTATAGTCCTTATCACATAGCTGACTTATACTTAGCAAATTATGCTTTAATCCTTCAACCAATAATACATTATCTATAAAATTTTTTTTCAAGTTTCCAATCATACCTTATCCAACAATCTTCTTTGTGGTATTATCTCCATGTGTAACCTTGCCTCCACTCCTGGCTTCCAGCGTTATGAATTGAGCAGTATCTCCAATCATATGCTTTGAACATCCGCTGTCCAGGTACCATATGCTCCCACGACGTCTTGTGTGAGAGCGACCCTGTAAAAATATTAAATGTTAGACCTGGGAACCCAAACAAGTTTGTGTTC
>NW_021323411.1:0-244 GCF_001605985.2 Dendrobium catenatum | reverse complement strand
AGGCCCCTTCTAGTGGGTTTTAACTAAAAAAAAAAAATAATAATAATAATAATAATTTACCATCGCTCATTTTATTCTATGTTTATACTAAATTTATTTAGACATAAGGTGGCAACAAAATGGTATTATAATGTTAAAGATTGCGATGGTTTGAGATATAATTGCCAAAGGCCACAATGTGGTTATCTTAAGAACTCAGTAGTTCATTTATTATCTTAAAAAGCACCAATAAATTCTAGATGAT
>NW_021323410.1:0-236 GCF_001605985.2 Dendrobium catenatum | reverse complement strand
AATACCTCTACTTTCCTAACTAGGTCATCTGAAGGCCGCTATTTTGTGTGACCAAACAATCTAAGGCGACTCTCTCTAATCTTATCTTGCACTGACGCTACTCCAACCTTTTCATGTATATGCTCATTTTGTATCCTATCTCTAAGGATAAAGCTACTCGCCAACCTGAGCATCCTTATCTCTGCAATACTTAACTTAATATTATGCTTCTCTTTTAATGACCAACATTTCATATC
>NW_021323409.1:0-362 GCF_001605985.2 Dendrobium catenatum | reverse complement strand
AAAAAAGAACTAAAACAGAAATATAAGAAGTTATATGATAATCATTTGATAATTGATCATAGAAAGAGATTGAGATATATTTGCAAATACAATTGACTAGCATTAGAGAAATAGAAGAAATCCATATGATTTAAGAAGAGAGATAATATAGACAAGGAAAAAAATATCAAAATACATGAATCAATTTAGACATTCAGATAAACAAAATCATTGCAAAGTAGATGAATGTAAAATTTGTATATTTCAAATTTCAATTGTAAATAAAATTGTCCAGAAGATCAATTTGAATTAAGTGATTGAAAGATTGAGGAAAGAATGAACTACCACATGTGGTGCTTTGCGCATCTTTTTCAATAGTTGTG
>NW_021323408.1:0-281 GCF_001605985.2 Dendrobium catenatum | reverse complement strand
TACTTTTCCTAATGTTAAATGTAATAATTGTGGATTATTTGGACATATAGAACACACATGTACTTTAAAGATGAAATCTGATTTGGTGTGGAAACTTAAGATGCATAAACCTAGACATATCATATATGCATCTGATTATAAATTGCTAAAAGGTGAACCCAAACTTGTTTGGGTTCCTAGGTCTAACATTTGATATTTTTGCAAAGTTGCTCTAACACAAGACCTCGTGGGAGCATATGGTACTTGGACAGCGGATGTTCAAAGCATATGACTGGAGATAC
>NW_021323407.1:0-230 GCF_001605985.2 Dendrobium catenatum | reverse complement strand
ATCTTTTTCAATAGTTGTGGCACATTTTTGTGCATCTGTTTACTTGTGGGCATATTTTGTACCTCTTTTTCAAATTACAAACCATTGCGCATTCCCCCATTTTTTATTTTTATGTTTGTACATTTGTACGTTTTTCAAGAATAATCTTGATCTTTCTAAAATCAATAATAAAAAATTTCAAAATTTTTTAAGTACATCAATATTTATTGATAAGTGAAATATAAAATAAG
>NW_021323406.1:0-301 GCF_001605985.2 Dendrobium catenatum | reverse complement strand
AAGTAGAGGTGTTAATACGGGTTAGTAGGCTGAGTTTCGTTTTGATTCAAGTTAACCCTGACTTAAATATGCTTGAACTCGAATCTAACCCATTTATTAAATTGCTAAAAAAAAAATTACGCGAATCTGACTAGTTTGATTCATTTATCACATTGATCATGTAATTATTTTTTAAACCACGAAAGCCTGTTTAACCCAAATATAACCCGTTTTATCTAGAAATGATATTTTTAATCTTATTTTGAATGATAAACGTGTCAATTTTAAATAAATATCAAGTTTTAAGCCAATTTAAAACCGG
>NW_021323405.1:0-283 GCF_001605985.2 Dendrobium catenatum | reverse complement strand
GAAAATGAAATACTAATCATAAATTTTCTTACCAAAAGTAATTGACAATCAATTTAAATGATTTTGAATATGACATCGATCATTGGGGGGTTTAGAAGGAGCTATCAGTTAGCTTGCAATATTGAAAAGTAAGAGGATTCATGGCTGCTGTTGATTTAGGGTTTAGGGTATGGACCATCAGTATCTCCTCCATTGTCCAATGCAAACTAAGGAAATGCAATAATAAATATTCGGTGAAGAAAAGTAAGCAATTGTCCCGTCGAAGGAATAGAACTATCACATT
>NW_021323404.1:0-820 GCF_001605985.2 Dendrobium catenatum | reverse complement strand
AACCTTAAACAACTTCAATCTAATATCCCATTTAGGACATATCAAAACCACACGACCTACCTCACACACTTTAGATGAATTTCTAGGACAACCAACTTTAGTTTTAGGCTAGGCCGGTGTTTACTTTTCTGTTGTGTGCCGGGTTTTCGAGTTTTCACTGCATGCTGCTTGCTAGCTTAGAATTGATTGATTGTTTGTTTATTTACTGCAATCTGTTGAGCATTTAAATTTCAAAAATATTAACTGCTTGAGATCAAATATTAACTGCTTGGGACTATATATAACTGTTGATTATTAGGATAACCTTACAGGATCGAGTCTAGATTTTCTGTTTTAAATTAATGTAAATTTGATTGAATAAGGTTGTAAATTCTTTGAAATGATTTGAGATTTGGATGCTTAATCCAATTTGGATTCCAAAGAGGTGAAGACATCCCTAAAGGGGAGAGTCTTCTTCCATTTGGAAGTCAAATTAGGATACTTTTCAAATATCTGAAGAGAAAAAATAACACCCCGATCAGGGGGGAGTTTCTTTTCATTTGGATATCCGGAACCGACGAATCAAGATGTTCGTGAGAAGATGAAGAAATGGACCACGAGAAGAATCCCAAATCTCAAAGTCAGTGGTGCCCGGCCACTTTAATTTTCTGCAAAATTTTGTGATGTAATAATAAGGGGCATTTGCCTATGGACATTCAATTTGATATATTTAATTTGATTGATTTATTTAAATTGATTGCTCATTAGAGATACCTACTTTCTAGTCTTTTTACCTGCATGTCGACTTTGATTTGACCTGGAATCCGACTGTAGGCTCTTA
>NW_021323403.1:0-447 GCF_001605985.2 Dendrobium catenatum | reverse complement strand
GGAGAGGGAGAGAGAGAGAGAGAGAGAGAGATGGCTGAACTTATCTCTTTTTTTTTTAGCTGAACTTGGGGAGAGGGAGAGGGAGAGGGTGATGAAGGGGGAGGGAGAGAGAGGGAGAGAGCTGAACTTTGCCTTTGCATTCAATTAAAAACTATAAAGAACTACAACGGCCGCAAAGGGACCCAAAAAGAAAGAAAGACTCCTAACAAGGGGCGGAAACACCACTATCATCCTCGAGGATGGACAAAAAATCCTGAGGAATACATGTACTAACATAGTCATCTAAATTCCAAAGAAAACTATCCTCAATTTCTCTTTGAGCACAAAAATGAGCCGCCGAATTAATCTCCCTCCTCACATGAACAAAAAGGACCTTCCGAGGGGACCCCAACCAATCTAGCCCACCCCCAACGTCGAGCAAGAGAGAGGGAGAGAGAGAGAGAGAGA
>NW_021323402.1:0-202 GCF_001605985.2 Dendrobium catenatum | reverse complement strand
AAGTTTAATGAGATTTTTTTTTTTTTTTGGAAAATTTAATGAGAATTTAACTATTAATAGGACACATTGGAGACAACATATTCCCCTCACCTAGTGAAATAAATATTTGATGTAAGAGTAATAGTAGTAGTAGTTTTTCTGTTTTTGTAACTTTTTAAATGATTTTTTTTTTAGAAAGTGATAGAGCTATCTTCTAAACACA
>NW_021323401.1:0-230 GCF_001605985.2 Dendrobium catenatum | reverse complement strand
AACTTAAACACAAATATAACAAACCAAATACATTCTCCCCTTTTGACATATGCAACTTTAGAAACTAAATAATAGATAAACTAATATAAATACAAGATAAACATATGTAACATAAACATAAATGCAAGCAACCAAATGCATCCTCCCCCTTTGACATTATCAAAAATAAGATAAACATAAAAAAATAAAACATAACACACATAATAAACTAAAGATCATAGAAGCCCTAA
>NW_021323400.1:0-536 GCF_001605985.2 Dendrobium catenatum | reverse complement strand
TTATGAAGAGAAGAATGCAATGCATGTGTGGTATACTATGGATCATGCACCTTAGGTCTCCACACATAATGTGTACTATGGTGAATCGTGCAAGTGTGTGAGATGTGTCCTAGCATGCCACATGAAAAACATCTAACTCCAGGAAAGGGATTTCTTAAGTGGTTTGAGTTATAATGCCTCTTCCTAGGTTTTGGCAATTGATCAAAAGTAGATGTCATCTTAGTTTTCTTACATGCTTCTAAATCATTTTGAATCTTCAAATTAGTGCTTCTCAAAACTTCATTTTCAATCCTCAAATTTTTCTCTATCTCCTTAAACTTGTTAAAATCAAATTCAAGTGATGTGTGTGTGACTTTTAATGCATCAAGCTTTTCAACTAACTCACAATGATTTTTATTTAACTCATCAAATTCATCAAGTAAAGTTATGTGATTTGAATCAATTGTTTGATGGCCTTTAATCAAAATTTCATTCTTTTTTTGTAGATTTAAAAATTCTTATTTCAAGCTAGCATGTGTTTTCTTTAATTTCCTATA
>NW_021323399.1:0-303 GCF_001605985.2 Dendrobium catenatum | reverse complement strand
CTTTTCTATTCTGTTGCATCTATTAGTAAAATACAAGCCTTTTCTCCACGGTTTTCTCTCCGATTTGCTATTTTTCCACTGTTTTGTGGCTGATTTTTGCTGTGGACAGCACTAAAACTGTAGTAGTTTACTGATTTTGGCTAGGAACACTTGTGAATACAAGTGTTTCCTATCAAATTGGTATCAGAGCATCGTTTTGGGACCATTGGCGGCTGAAATCCTAAAATTTCAGCGGGTTTTTTGGCTTTCGGAGGAAGATTTCTTGTGACTCGTAGAAAGAAAAATGGCCGGAAAGAAGATCAA
>NW_021323398.1:0-256 GCF_001605985.2 Dendrobium catenatum | reverse complement strand
ACTGCTGCATCTACTATATTCTAGAAGGAAAATTCATGAACTACAACCTAATTAACTTAATCAACATCAACTATACATGATTTTTTTTTAATTTATTTAAAAAAAAAAACTATACATGATTTTTGAGTTGGTGTGTCTGATAACCTGTGGAGGAGATGATGATGAATTTTTTTAGGGATTGTAAACACGTGTATTAGAACAAGTGTAACATTCCTCAATATCTAAAGTTTCATATAAAGCTTCATATTCTATTTTT
>NW_021323397.1:0-201 GCF_001605985.2 Dendrobium catenatum | reverse complement strand
CGTAGCGCCCCTACCAGAATGAATAGGGGCGACTGATGCTCGGATCCGGTTGTCCTAGCTCCCTCCCCGAGTGCTCCAATGCTCCTTGTCCTTCACTTTCCAAAAGGTACCTCGCAAGATATAAAAGAAAGTAGGCATGAGAGCATATCTTATAAATAAATGACAGTGTAAGGAAATGAAAATGCAATAAAAACTAAAACG
>NW_021323396.1:0-340 GCF_001605985.2 Dendrobium catenatum | reverse complement strand
CCCCCCCCTCCCCCCTCTCATTCTTGTACTTCTGGTTAGAATGATAAAGATTTAGTTCGAATTCATCCTCTTTCTTGATGACTTCATCATTCTTACACATAACTCCTTAGCTCAAAAATATATTCATAAAGTACGGTCTAACATCATCCACCGGACAAATCAAGATTCAATAGATATCACTGATCGAATTTGTATCAACCAAAATGAGAAATAAATAACAAGTAATTACTTTCCTCAAAGTTTCAATTGAACTCAAGCTAAATCTAAGTTTAAATTAATTTGTTAAGCTCTAAATAAATACCGGTGAAGAAAATCACTAAGTACTTTTATTTGGTTCGGT
>NW_021323395.1:0-1473 GCF_001605985.2 Dendrobium catenatum | reverse complement strand
TTACTTGAATGAATCTTGGAAAGAAAAATCCAATATAACATTGCAATTTTTTTTTTTAAAAGAAAGGAGCCAAATAAATGAGACACAATGTAATGAAAATTTACTCTTAACAGAGGACTTATTAAAAAGAAATGATAATAAGATTTCATCCTTTTATTACTTTATAGGTGTGTGCTTACACAATTAATATAGGAATGAGTCAAAATACGATTTAGTAGTTCTACAGTTGTCATGTAACAATGATAAGGGAAAATTAAGAGATGAAAGTATCGCAATGAACAAATAATTTTATCCAAATTACACATTACTCTATAAGAAAATATTAATACATAAGAATTGATCATTTCAACATATAACTAATCTATCACTATTAATTTTTAAAATAAACTAAACATATAGATAATATCCATTTGTCAATTCCTGAGCTCCTCTTTTGTAAATGGCAAATCATTTTCATAATAACAACAACCTTATCTATTAACTAAAAAAATGATCATACTCTTATGCAATAACATCAAACAAATAGCTAGAGTTCACAAGAATGAGTTGATTCCACTATTAGCTATTAGCTTAAGAAAAAAGGGTATTAGATCAGAAAAAATCTAAAATAAAAGAAGTAATACTTGAATCCAAAATTCAATAAAATCATAAATAGTACAATTTAAAATATCAAGTACGATGAAATCATAATCTAAATTCCTAGTAAAAATCTTCATAACTTTATTGAAAACCCACCAACTATCGAGGGACTCAAAAGATAATTATAAATTTAGATAAAAAATTCACATCAAGTTCTATAAATTTTGTGTACATTACCCAGAAACTTACGCAATATCATCATAACTAATGATTATTTTAATTAGCAAGACATTTTTTGAGTGTTATGTTACAATATGAAGAAAATATCCTAGAACATACGGATTTAAAAATTAGCCAAAGATAAAACTTCCTAGAACTTACTATCGAGGGACCTCAATTATGTTAGTTGAGCTTGTTGGGGGGTTGTACGGGTTCTCTATGTGCTTGGGTTATAATGTTTTGTACCAAATGTTTCTCTATTCTTGTATAGCACTGCAGTGCTGGATAGTCAAGTTTGAGATGGACAGAGAGAGGAGCATTGCAGTTCTCTAGAATTTGATGTTATAACAATGTTAGTCATACTAGAGACATAAATTGGAGTCTCTAGGCACACTAAACCTGGTACAATACTGTTGCAAGTGGGGCTGGACTTTCAGGGGTATCAAAATGTAATACAACCTGAAACCTGACCCAAACCATACCCAATTTTTTTTTTGTTTGGGTTAACTCTTGTTATATGATTTAGACTCGGGTTTGTAACTCCAAACCATATGTAAAATTGGGTTAGGTTCAAGTTTTCAATAAAACTTGAAACAAACATTTTTTTTTAATTTTTTTTTTAACTTTAAATAAAGCTTGATTGACCAGTTTATAATCCCAAGTCACCTATCTCAT
>NW_021323394.1:0-557 GCF_001605985.2 Dendrobium catenatum | reverse complement strand
CTAAACCATTACAAATATCCTTTATTGCAACACAAAAGACTTTATCTTTTATCTTTCATAAGCACTACACTTTAAAACATATACTGTTTACCTTTACAAATCACATAATTTCTATTTTTCAATATACATAGCAAAAACACTATTCTTTACCAATCTAAACATTTTACTTTTCATTTCTCTCACACAAAACTTTTCCAACATTAACTTCTACCTTTAAAAGCAACAAACTCCACTTCTTAATTTTATTTTCACATCACATTTAAGAGAAATATAGACAAACTTCTACCTTTAAGAGAAATATAGATCTATCACCTTTTCATTCACTACTTCATAAATTTTGATATATATCAAAATGACGAAATCAAATTTTACAACTTTGTTCCAATGATTTTAAAAACTACAATTGATTCATTAAATTTAAGAAAGATGAAGAATGTGACTAATTTTGAACAATATATCTTAAGGAGTAATGCAAACTCATCCTCAGATACAAATAATAACAAAAAATCAGATAAAAACATTTTAATTTAAAATGAGAATTATATATCTAATAGTTT
>NW_021323393.1:0-201 GCF_001605985.2 Dendrobium catenatum | reverse complement strand
CTTGTTCCATATAAAGCTCGTGAATAAGCTGTATAAGATACTCGATTAATGTTCTATATCGAGTTCGATTAAATCTGGTTATGAAAATAATGAATAAACTAATATAAATGATTTATATTTATTATAATTTAATAACATAATATTATTGATACGTCATCACAAAGTTAGCTTGATCGGGCATGAATCTCGAGGCAAAAGCTA
>NW_021323392.1:0-431 GCF_001605985.2 Dendrobium catenatum | reverse complement strand
TGTTTGGTTGGAGGAGTTTTGGAGTATTAGAAATTATTACGCATTTTGTTAGCTGAAAAGTAAATTCAAAGCATTTTGAAGAGGAATTCAAAACTCGTGTGATGAGTTCTAAAATCGCACCCTATTCAAGCGATTTTGATGTATACCTCGCTTGATTTCTTTCACACAAAAATCCCATCACATCCTCTACTCCACACATTGTCGATCTTGTTAATACCTCCTCTAGGAGAAATTATTACGTGCGGTCACCGGACGGTCTAGAGGCGAATCAAGATATTTCACGTCACCCCGGTACACAGCTATACACAACACCATTACATAGCAAATGGTGAGGTGACGCGTTTTCTGCCTCTAAACAGCTTTCGATGACTACACGTAATAATTTCACCTACTGTAATGTACTCTCATCATGTCATCTCCTTCATCTCAAG
>NW_021323391.1:0-401 GCF_001605985.2 Dendrobium catenatum | reverse complement strand
CGAGCGGGATCCGTCCCGGTCGGGTTGGGTCGTGACACAGAGGGTGAACCCTTGATTAAGGGAGAGGAATATATGTACGAACATGTTCATGTTGAATATCCTTGGCTAGTGGTATATATCGAGGGAGACGGGTCTCCACTTGTTGTGTTAGCACTGGTTGGCGGGCTCCTCATAGAAGTTGGAGATTTTCATTATGACATTCCTCCATTTTTTAGATGCGATATTCTAGGGATGTCCCGGATGGTCCCTCCCTAACATGATTTCTTCCACTTGGAAAAAAAAAAGCAGATGATTGGCATGCCTGATTCAAAGAATGATTCCCTGATTGATGCAGTTTGGAGTAAGAGGCTTCATTGTTGTGATTACTACGCATGTTGGCCATTGAAGGAGGACATCCGTTG
>NW_021323390.1:0-209 GCF_001605985.2 Dendrobium catenatum | reverse complement strand
AAGATCTTTCAAGTAGGAAGTTGCTCAACCTTTCATATCAAGCCCTAGGTGCCTGTTTCAATCCATATAATGCCCTTTTTAACTTGAAAACATGATTTGGGTATTTAGAATTTTCAAAACCTGGAGGTTGTTCTACAAAAACATCTTCTTCAATTACCACATTTAAAAAGGAACTTTTGACATCCATTTGAAACAATTTAAAACCTTTA
>NW_021323389.1:0-285 GCF_001605985.2 Dendrobium catenatum | reverse complement strand
CTCGTCGGTGGCGAAATGACGTCCGATCGCAGAACGGGTGACGTCGTTGCGTCCGAAACGTCGTCAACATTAAAATTCTACATCTTATTTGATTAAATTGGATCATTTGGGGTGGTGTCGTAAATATCAAAGGGCAATTCAAATTTGAGGCGAAGGTGCGCGCTATGAAGAAAAATTAGCCTCGTTGGTGGCGAAATGACGTCCGATCACAGAACGGATGACGTCGTTGCGTCCGGAACGTCGTCAATATTAAAAGTCTACATCTTATTTGATTAAATTGGATCA
>NW_021323388.1:0-225 GCF_001605985.2 Dendrobium catenatum | reverse complement strand
ACTCTGTCGGGCTGTCGACAGAGGATCGGATTTTGTAAACTTTGAGCCTTTGTAAGTGAATTCTCTTGATTAAAGGCTTTGAAGGCCTGATATGAATATATTAAAACAAATATACTGTTCCTCTCAACCGTGTATTTGTTTGAGAGTTCGAGCCTTGTCGACTCCTATTGATCCGTATATGAGGATCAGGTTCGAACAAGAATTCACTTGTCAGCCCGCGCAGCA
>NW_021323387.1:0-250 GCF_001605985.2 Dendrobium catenatum | reverse complement strand
TGCTTCGGGATCGAATGTTCGTAACAATTTGAATTGGTTGGAGTCGTCTGAGGGGGAATTGGTTTCTGATTCTGATGATGAATTCATGCCGTCGCCAGAAATCTGTGGTGGTTCAGATCCTGGGTTTGACTTTAATCTTGTTAATGTTAGGCCTGTTTCTGTGGTTGCTTTTCGGGGCAGGGCCCGCGGTCGTGGTCGGGGCCGCCGTCGCCGTTAGTCTTTTGTTTCTGTTTTCTATGGTTTTTGGCTT
>NW_021323386.1:0-505 GCF_001605985.2 Dendrobium catenatum | reverse complement strand
AGTCTAATTTTTGTGAGTTATTGTAATCTTTTATTCTTTAGAAAGATTTGTTTTTTGTGATAAAAAATTTGGGTCCCTCTCCCAAATTTTTGATTGCATCAATTTGGTATCAGAGCAAGTTTAGGAAGTCCTAGGATTTGGTCGTCAAATTTTAGGTTGTCAAATTTGTTTTAGTCGTCAAGTAGTAGTTTGTCAAAGTTTTGTTTGTCAAATCATTTGTCAAGTCAAGTCAAGTTGTGAGTCTTGTGAGTCTAAGTCTAGGTTGATTTTTTTGTTGTGTTTTTTTTATTAAGTCAAAAAATGAAAAAACAAAAGCCAACTCATCGGGAGATGAGTTCTTCAAGTAGAGGAGTTTGATGTATGCAAGGAGGGGGGGTCAACACAAGTTGAATTTTTCTTGTATTTTCTTGCCTTGTGTCTTTTCATCTTCCCCCTCTCCTTTTATGTTATATGTCCTTTCATCTTCCTTTTGTCCTTTGGATGTTTGTTGGTTTCTTGAAGGCAT
>NW_021323385.1:0-359 GCF_001605985.2 Dendrobium catenatum | reverse complement strand
ATTTTTTTTTTTCACTACTTCTCTCTCCTCTCTACTCTATCTCTCTCTATATTGCCATTTTTACCGCTGGCAACCTTTTGTAGTTGCTACTAGTTATAGCCCTCTTTCCTCTCTCTCTCTCTCTCTCTCCCCCATGAGGGTGAGATTACTTTAAATTTTTTTATTTATTTCCCACTATCTCTCTTGTGAGGTTAGCTATTTTTTGTTGATTTTTATTAAATCATCTTAATCCTTTTTTTTCTCATTTATATTTCTCTCTTTATTTATATATTTTCCCATTTTAATCATTTAACTTCACATTACCATTTTTTTAATTTATAATTGTTTTAAAATCTCCAAATTTTTTTTTATAAGAAATT
>NW_021323384.1:0-283 GCF_001605985.2 Dendrobium catenatum | reverse complement strand
TGAATATATAAGACTTAAAAATACTGTTAAATTAATTAATTCATTTATTTATTTCCTAGAATTACTTGCCTAAAATAATAAAATTAGAGATGTCCATAGCTTTTTCCACTGGCTTTATTCCACTTGTCTGGAACCAATTGCCACCCCCACTCATCTTTCTAACTACGAAAGTGGGACCCAATCAACCCTAATGGCCCCACATTAATGATATGGTTGTTCTTTTAACAATGGGCCCCACATAAATCAATATATTCTAAATATCATATTTATATTATTCTTTGTT
>NW_021323383.1:0-333 GCF_001605985.2 Dendrobium catenatum | reverse complement strand
CTTCCTAAGTCCATGTCTAGTCTTAACTCTACTAGAAAGGTCTCCTAAGATCAAATCCTTGGGGTGACTTGTAGAGTATCTCCAATTTCTAGGAAAAGTGTTTTAAGGTCCAACCCTTTCATCCAAATCAAAATTTTCTACTCCTTGGGTGACTTCTTCTACTCCATTATTTTGGTGTTATATCCTCTTCCCCAAATTTTGTACTCCACTTGTAATCTCTCCAACATCATCATCTTCTACTCCATATTTCTTAGGATCAGAATCATCAAATACTACATGGGTTGTTTCTTCCACCATCAAAGTTCTCTTGTTAAACATCCTAAAAGACTTCCC
>NW_021323382.1:0-232 GCF_001605985.2 Dendrobium catenatum | reverse complement strand
TGTATTCTAGGTGAACTGGAAATTCTCAATAAAGGAAATTGGAAATTGGTGACTGTATACGGAAGCAGAGACATTCTAGGCAGAAGAGAGTTATGGAGAAGTTTGGACAAAGCAGCTGATCTAGATACCCCCTTTATAATACGTGGTGACTTCAATTGTATTCTCTCTCAAGATGATAAGAAGGGAGGGAAAAATTTTTCATTCTCGAGAGGACCCTTGGAAATGAAATCCT
>NW_021323381.1:0-1539 GCF_001605985.2 Dendrobium catenatum | reverse complement strand
TATTTACTAAAACCATCAATGCCAACATCAACTTCAACATTAGTTATTATCACTAAAGCATCAATGCCGACATTAACTTCAAAATCGATGAATTAACTCGAAACTCTATCAACTTTATCTAGATTTTCTATCAATTCCAAAAATTCCTTCAATTCATATATTCAGATCTTCAACTTCAACTCGGATCTAGTTGATCGTTTCGGTCAACGCCAATACGCACGATAAACTTTGGCAAGTTTATCATGTTTATTGGGGGTCCATTTGTTGACCTCATTATTTGAGGTGGACCTAATTACCTTGAGCGTCAATTTCCCCGAATTTCAATTCTAGCACATAGGTTTTTCGTAGCCTTAGTGTTTAGAGTCGCCACACCGCAGGTATTTTCCTTTTAGAGTGGACACCTATAGTAGCATCGATCGAGCCTATCACCTTCATTCGGAATCCTCAATTTAATAACATTTGCAATTCAACTCCAAAATGAAACTTCAATCAACTCGGTTATGATTCGTCAATGTCGAAATCAACTCAATTAGAGTTCGATGTAGTATAGATGACTCTAAATATAAACCCTTAAATCAACTCATCAATAAAACCCCAAATTTCTTTCTTAATAAGTCGGATTTAATTCTTTTCGATCAATTGAAACTCAAACTCATTTAAAATTAAGAAAAAAGATTCAATTTAAATTTAACATTAATTAAATCTATTTAATCCAAAATGACATTAATCTAATTAAAGTCACTCAATTTCAACTCCAAGTTTAGATTCTAAATCAATATTCAGTCGGCTCAATTTAATTCGAATTAAGCGTAATCTAAATCAAATTCATATCATTAAACTCAAGTCGATTCAAACTAATTAAACATCAAATCCACTTCTAATTAAAATCTAAATCAAGTTCACTTTACCTGTTTAATGAACCAATTCAGCCCATTAATCCCTTTTTAAAGCATGAATTAATCTATAACTAATTTGATTTGAATTAAGACGGTATTTTGGATTTTGCTTGGGCGCGTCTAAACTACACTAAAGCAGTTACCGAATCCCCACAAAGTTCCCTCTCCCCAATCTCCAACCCAAGACCCATGAACTTCCTAGCAGTTCGTGAACTGCACGTCACCCTCTCCTCTTAAATTTCGCAAAGCCGCCCCTCTGTCTCCCAACAGTTCGCAAAAAATAAAATCACTCTCTTCTCGGCAGTTGGCATATCTCCAGCCCGTCACTCTTACAGCAGCTCGCGAACTGCTGCTCTTCTCCTTCTCTCACAGATCGCACAAGCTGCCCCTCTCTCTCAGCAATTTGCATGATCTCACTATCTCCCATTCTCTCATTTGCATGCACAGAACAATCCACGATCTCCCTCTTCCTCTCTATTCGCAAAAAAAAGCCCCAGGCTCGCTCTCTCTGCAGTTCGCAAACCGCTCCTCATCTTTGGCTCTGCTCGCAACAATCCCAGCCCGAACGCACGAAGTTTAGGATCTCCCGTCCAGAGCAGTTCGTACGAAACCCTTCTCCCAAACGTCTCCCTCTGCTTTCTGG
>NW_021323380.1:0-566 GCF_001605985.2 Dendrobium catenatum | reverse complement strand
CGGTATAGCTCGGTATAACTCGGTATTGGTCTTCACAAAGCGGTATTCCTCGTTATTATCAAATAGTACCTAGAAATACCGAGTTTTTTTACGGGATTTTGCCTCCGACCGGACTTTCCTCTACAATCCTTACACCGGACCTAATAAAAGTTCAAAAATTTTTAATCCAAAAAAATTTTTGTACTAAAAAATTGATTTAAAAAGCAATAAAGAAGCTATACCAAACGGAGCTTAAGGCTTCGATTGGGACGGCTTTTTTATTGCTTTCTAAAACGAAGTTTTAGTACAATTTTTTTTATTTTTGTATTAAAACTCCGTTTTAGAAAACAGTAAAAAAACAGTCCTAAACGAAGCCTAAGTCAAATACCAACTGCTCAATAATATCATAACATGGCCTTAAAAGTGCTATGCTTCCACAAACCCTATGCTCTAATACATATGATATGTTAACAAAGGATATGAAAATACAGTTGACATCAATTATTAATAACATAATACATAAAAATGATTTAAAAAATTTTAACTTGAAGATAATTTTTTTAAATCTATATAATAGGAATATATTT
>NW_021323379.1:0-606 GCF_001605985.2 Dendrobium catenatum | reverse complement strand
GCCGGACTTCTATCGGTTATCAGACTTTCGTTGGACGTATATCCGAATATGGATTTCTTTCCATTGTTGGACTTCTATCTGACGCCGTCCTTCTGACCTTCATCGTCAGACACAGTCCTTCCAGCCTCCGTTGCAAGGCAACTGTCTTTCCGACCTATGTTCCAGCCGACTACGGTCCTCTTGACTTACGTCGTCCACCGATTACAAGCCTTCCGGCCTCCGTCGCCCGCCGACTACGGTCCTCCCGACCAAACGAACATGTCAATAGTGATTCTTTGTGTTCATATCATGTATTGTACTCTATAAAATGTACATCAAGCTAAGTTCTTTCCCAAGGAAGGGCCTCATTTGTAATCGACTGCAATACTAGTGGATTCATTCAAACTGGGCTAGACCCCTTGGTTTTTCCTCTTTTTTAGGGGTTTTCCACGTAAAAATCTTGATGTCTCATAAATGCTAGACCCTTTCTCTTATCTGATTACGTTCCGGATTTTCTACAATGCTAAGACGATAAACTTTATATTTCTCTACCGCCGCGAATACTCTTGGACGCAACAATATTATTCATTTCGTTTATCAAAATTATTAATTATAATAAAAATTAAT
>NW_021323378.1:0-800 GCF_001605985.2 Dendrobium catenatum | reverse complement strand
GCCCTAAAATGAAGCTGGATGATGTCTAATCATCCCGGACGATGTCTAATCATCTCGGACGATCTTGCGATTGGCCTGGACGAAATCCCTATTAATTGCTTTCCAAAACTGCATGAGAAATTTTGGAAAAATTTCTTTGGATCGTCCGGGATGATATTTTATATTCAAGGATGATATACCGGGACAATGTCAAAAAATAAGTATTTCCTAAGTAGATATGGCGGCAGATTCTTGCTGAATTGAGCCGATCATCCTCGCTGATACAAAATCGTCCAGGACGATGTGTTTTGCAAAAAGATGGCTACTTTAATGAGGATGCCCTAATTAGGGTTTCTACTTTATTTATATCATCCAGGACGATATAAATATTGTCCCGGATGATGTTACCAAAAATTGAAATCTTTTAGGGAACAACAGAAAATCTTCCAAGTTACAAATCATCAGATGCCACACCAAATACAACAAACTCAAGAAAGAAAAAAGATTACAAACTGACACAGACCTAGTCTATCCAATCTTGAGCTGGTTCCAGATTACAGTCTAATCGTGTGGACCTGAAACGTTAGCACATAAGACAATCATAAAGAAATAAGGAATATTTGCTATCATCAAAATCATAAACCATAGATCCGCAACACCACATGCTGGAGGTAAGTGCAAAACAAAGCAAGACATATATAATATATTCCAACAAAAAATCATCTCAAAGCAAGAGCAGAACATAATACAAAATAGTGATACATTTGCATTGGGCTTAAAAAAGGAATTCAAAATGCACTTTTATTTCCATAACAGAGTTC
>NW_021323377.1:0-270 GCF_001605985.2 Dendrobium catenatum | reverse complement strand
GGAAGCAAACCCTTCGGCTGTTCACACTTTCCAAGTGTCGGCAGAGAACCGGATCTCCTTGACAGATCTTCTCAATAGAATCTAGAAGGAAGAAAGAAAAGAGTGAAGTAATCCCAATTCACAAGTAGAGATTCTTACCTTTAAACTCCAAGTGAAGCCTTCACGCTCCAGTGGTACGAATCCTCCTTTGAATTTACTCTTATACTCTTTCCTTGGCTATTCTCTCAAAAGGCGCAAAGATCAAATGACAAAAAGATTGGGTGGCAGTCT
>NW_021323376.1:0-252 GCF_001605985.2 Dendrobium catenatum | reverse complement strand
ACTATCTATAACATACCCCTCCTTGCCTTGGCCAGCCAACCAAGCATGCGCCCATGTTTAAATTGAATTTATTCATTTAATTAAACAATAGAACTTAAGGAATTAATCATTCCTCCTAAGATTTCAAATTCCAAATCCATATCTTCATATTTCAAATTTTAAAATTTTAAAAAATTAAAATTTTCACACTCAATTTCTAATTAGTACTACAACTCAAAATTATTATGACAATGTGGGCTCCGAAAATTCGGC
>NW_021323375.1:0-445 GCF_001605985.2 Dendrobium catenatum | reverse complement strand
CATTCATGTTCAGGATAAACATACCTGTATAATAGGCGTATTTACTACTTTGTGATTATATTTATTACTATGAGCATATATTACATGCATTATTTCTATGCATACGGATAAATATGTCTAAGGAGTTGCCAGAAAGAATGACTGGTCAGTCATCTAGGCCTGATGCAGAAACAGGAAGGAATGAGGAAAATAAGTCTAAGGAGCTTCAAGATATTGTGCAATTGATTTCACAAGTGGTAGATAAAATGGCATCTATGGAGAAATCTTCAACCAGCAGTGGACCTAGATCAGAAAATGTCAGTGAAGTGGATCGACATTTAAAATTATTTAAACTTTTAAACCTCCAGCATTTAAAGGTGTAAGTGATCCAATAGTGGTTGATGACTGGTTGTTGAAGATTGGAAAAATTCTAGATGGTATGATATGTCCAGAAAATAGGAAGGTA
>NW_021323374.1:0-379 GCF_001605985.2 Dendrobium catenatum | reverse complement strand
TTGTCACACCCGACAAGGCAGAGAATCCCACTCCTTTTGCTTCCTCCAGAAGTAGGCAGAGAACCTCGATCAATCGCTGAAGCTTAGCTCTCCAAACCTTTCAAAGGATAAGAGACACTAGTGGAAGAAGAAGTGGGATAATGCTTGGAGTAACCCTTGTGAACTCCCTCACATGCTCCCCTTCAGAAGATCCTCCCTTCCTCTCCCTTTCTCTATCTCTCTCTTTTAGGTTTTCTCAGGTCAAGATAATAACCAAAGATATTCAAAAACATTGAACAATAGCTCTGAAATAGAAGAGCTTCACAGGAGCTCAATATTTAGAAGTTGCCAACTTTATCATCCAAGACAATCATCATATCGTCCTGTACAATCAGTTCAA
>NW_021323373.1:0-207 GCF_001605985.2 Dendrobium catenatum | reverse complement strand
TATAAGAAAAAAAAAAGAGTGAAAATGAAAGAGTTAAAAAAGGGAGAAGAGAGACTTTTTTTGTCTTGATTTGCATGCCCGGCACTACCGATAACCTTGCAATGGTATGAATTCTCTAAAACTTAGATTCTCACCTTCGAAGTTCATAGGGCACTAAATAATAGCCCAAACATGCATTTATTGCACGTGGTGGGATGGGACCACAGT
>NW_021323372.1:0-274 GCF_001605985.2 Dendrobium catenatum | reverse complement strand
CCTTTGAAGCTCTTATATTTAAGAGCTCATGTTCAACATTTTGGAAAACCTTTGGCTGCTGCCTTTACCTGAGAAGACCTTGAGGAGAGAAAGAGAGAACGGGAGAGAGAGAGGATCTTGTGAGGGGGAGCTTGTGAGGGGATTCACAAGGGTTGCTTCAAGGATTGCTCTGCTTCTTCTTCATCTAGAGTTTCTCGTCCATGGAAGGGTTGGTAGAGGTAAAGAGTTAGCTTTTAATTGTGGTTCTCTGCCAGCTTCAGGAGGAAGCAAAAGG
>NW_021323371.1:0-277 GCF_001605985.2 Dendrobium catenatum | reverse complement strand
AAGTTTCTTTTCATTTGGATATCCGGACCTGATGATCAAATAAGCTGTAGAAGGACGAAGAAGTAAAGATTGAAAATAATCCCAAATCTCAAAGTAACTTGAGTCTTAGGAATAGAATACGAGTTGTTGTTAGTGGTTCCCAATCATTTTACTTTTCTACAGACTCTAATTTGTAATATTAAGTGGCACTTGTCACATGGACATTCAATTTGAGTAATTAATTTAATTGATTTATTTAATTAATTATGTGGTAGAATTTTTTGTTGAGTCCAGTAAT
>NW_021323370.1:0-278 GCF_001605985.2 Dendrobium catenatum | reverse complement strand
GCTCAATCTTATTCAAAGGTCCACAAGTTCAAGTCTTTGATCTAAGTCTTTGTCCAAGTTTGAGTCATAGTTCTCGTTCAATTTATCCAAATTCTGCCCAAGTCTGAGTTCGAGTTCAATGCAGTCCCAAATTGAGTCCTCTTGCATTTTGTCCCAATGTTCATTTGATTTGATTTGCAAGTTCTCTTATTGTTTGAAATTGAATTGAAGTCATTTTATTTGCTCATATTCAAATATGAGCTCAAATTAAAACTGTCCACATTTTATCCAAGTCCCAA
>NW_021323369.1:0-326 GCF_001605985.2 Dendrobium catenatum | reverse complement strand
ATTAAAGTCCACATATTACATTGAGAATTGAACTTCAATTCACAACAAAAATAATTCCAGAAGACTGCAAGTACAAAATGTTACCCTAGCAAGAAGATATTGTAAACATTTGGAGTTCCTCATGAAATGAACCCTGTTAATATGCTACGTCATTTAGGGTCCATTGATATGATCCAATCTATTTTTTCTATGGCATTTGAGGAAGTCTTAGGCGATGGCCATGAGACCATAAGCTGCACTCCAACATTTTAGTTGTTCAAATTCTTATGCCAACTGTTTGAAATATGGTGAATTAAGTCTTTTCACTGAAGATATATATATATATA
>NW_021323368.1:0-209 GCF_001605985.2 Dendrobium catenatum | reverse complement strand
ATGGTCGTGCAGACCTATGGTGGACAACAAAAGCGAGATGGTGGCTGATGATGGTAGACAATGGCTTGAGCCGACATTATATCATATAAGTTATATACGTATTTGAAAGTGGATCAAATAGAACAAATTTCAAATTCGTTTAAAATAAACTAAATAGCAAATTTCAAATCCCAATCTCTCGCACAAGCCTACATCAACAAGCAGTATTA
>NW_021323367.1:0-1228 GCF_001605985.2 Dendrobium catenatum | reverse complement strand
AAGATATCAATCAGCTTTGTACAATGAACGGTAATGTGGTTTTTGTCCTCCACCTGTAAACAGTCTCTCGGACAGTTCACTGTATCACACAATTTTCTATAATTCAAACAAGTCTTAGTTGGTATGAAATTGTTACTCAGTCTCCACCAAAATAGCATCTCTTTAGGTGATAATTTAAACTTATTCAACCAGGAGATCTTACATTCCATCTGCACAGGCTTCTCCCTAGAATTATATGCCAATGCTGTTATTGACTTTCCAGAATTACTATTAATGAATTCTACCGTATCAAAATCACCTTCAATACCAAGAGGTATTTCCTTGATAATATTCATAAGATCTACAGCAAAAATATTATTTAAAAGTAATTTGTTCCACCTCCCTCCTTCATCAATTAAGAAAGATAATTTCTTATCTTTCAATTCTTGGAAATCACATAAAGTTGGCCAACTTTTAGTACTTCTATCAAGCAACCAAATATCACTAAGGATATGAATTTTCTCACCATTTGATACCTTCCATCTGGTGATGGGTTTTAAAAACTAAGCTCCATCCGTGATAATACGCCAAGCTGGAGAAGAATATTTTGTTACCTCTTCCTTCCATATATCTTTTCCATATTTGTTCACCAAGATTCTACTAAGAAGGGATTTCTTATTGTTAACAAAGTTCCATGCTATACGTGCTCTAACCGACCCTTGTCTTTCATATGCTCCTTGAATACCAAGACCACCATTACTCACCGAAGTGCACATGACTTCCCATGAGATATAATGCAAACCTCCTCTCCCATTTTCTTTATGCCATAAGAAACTCTTGCAGTATTTATCTAATTCTTTGATAATACTTCTTGGAACCAAAGAGTTAGCCATGTTGTACAGTGGAATAAATGAGAAAATAGAGTTAATTAAAACTAATCTCCCCGCCAACGAAAGATTACGAGATCCCCAAGAGTTGAATTTATCCATTGCTTTATTCAAGATGTAATTAAAATCTTCAGCTTTGAGCCTCCTTAATGTCATGTTCACACCAAGGTATTTGAATTCAGCCTCTATTTTATAACCAATATACTTATTCAACTTTCTTCTTTTATGACAGTACACATATTTACTAAACATAATTGAAGATTTATTATTGTTGAAGCATTGTCCAGACCAACCATAATAATCTCCCAGGATAGATGCAATAATTTTTGCATTATGTTTCACTGCTTTAGCTGCAATCAAGA
>NW_021323366.1:0-237 GCF_001605985.2 Dendrobium catenatum | reverse complement strand
AGCATTCAAAGCACTGAAAAATAATTGTCTAACATGGGACAAGATGTTAAAGGCATCATTGTGGAAGGAGATAATAAGAATGTTCTACAATTTCTTCAACAATTGTATAGCAAACCGAAGAATATTGGTGAGAACATGGAAGATTACGATCTTTTATTCTTGAGTAAGTTTAATAATGTTATCTTTAATTGTGTGAGGCGAAATTGTAATAAGTTAGCTGATTATTGTGCTAACTTA
>NW_021323365.1:0-218 GCF_001605985.2 Dendrobium catenatum | reverse complement strand
TGTTGTCTTTAGTTTTAGTTGGAAACAGGATGGATTGATTAATTGAAATCTATGTTGGAAAGTCTTTTGAACTATCGGATGAGCATGAAGTTGCAAAACTTTCTCTTTCTTGTCTCAGAAATTCATTTGACATAAGTTTTAAGTTGGCATGAATGAGTGAAACAAAGATTTATTGTTACAATTTGCCTTCAAGTTGAAATGTAAGAAATATAAGAAGT
>NW_021323364.1:0-276 GCF_001605985.2 Dendrobium catenatum | reverse complement strand
GCAAAAAATGCCTCGAGGCGTGCGCAATTGCTGGCATTGTTGAGGCGCGCCTCTGTTGCGCAATTGCGCAATTTTGAGGGAGGCGTACGCCTCAGCCAAAAGGCCCCACGTACTTAAAATGACTCCTCCTTTTCCCCCACACCCGATCGGCCCACTTGATTCCCGAATTGTTCCGCCCGTAAGCTCCAAATCGCGAAAAACAGAGGAGCCCGTCCGGTCGGCCAACCTTCCCGCCGGCTCCGCCTCTCTCCAGCGAAGTTGAAGTGTCCGGCCGCC
>NW_021323363.1:0-219 GCF_001605985.2 Dendrobium catenatum | reverse complement strand
TTAATTGCATTTTGTCTCAAGAAGACAAGAGGGGTGGAAGAAAATTTGTTTTTTCTCAAGTTCCCAAAGAGATGGCTGATTTCTTAAATATAAATGACCTACATGATGTGGGATTTATTGGTCCAAGATTCACTTAGTGTAACAACAAATCAGGAGGAGATCGTATACTTGAGAGATTGGACAGGTGTTTGCTTAACTCTATAGCCATCAATGGTGTTC
>NW_021323362.1:0-219 GCF_001605985.2 Dendrobium catenatum | reverse complement strand
GATGGAGTTAGAGTTGAAACACCTTTTGCAGACTGAAAAGTAGAAGAACGTGACTTAGCACAACTAAATGCCAAATGCTTGAATAGTTTCTTTTGTGCTTTAAAATCGGAAGACTACATGCGGATTTCCACTTGCAAAAGTGGAAAGGACATATGTGATAGAATTTGTATAACATATGCGGTGACTAATGAGGTGGTTAAGCAATCTAGACAAATTTTG
>NW_021323361.1:0-293 GCF_001605985.2 Dendrobium catenatum | reverse complement strand
CCCGGCCGGTTACGGTTGGCCTGAGAACCATTTTCGCGTCGAACCGGTATCAAACCGTTCGAAACGCCGGTTCGACCGTTGAACCGGAAAACCGGCTCCGATTTCTCATAACCGTTTTCACGTCGACGGCGGCTGTGCAGCATCTTCGCGGAACGGATTGGGCGGAGGTAGGGCCATGCAGCATGGGGGCACGTGCCCCCACTGACTTTATTAATAATTTTTAATTAAGCATATTTATGAGTATTTAATTATCTATTAAATCAAAACAATTTTACTATATAATAAAATATTTA
>NW_021323360.1:0-272 GCF_001605985.2 Dendrobium catenatum | reverse complement strand
AAATAATATGTTAAATATTTTGAAATTACAAAATTATTTTGAATTATTTTAAAACCTCTCTGAAGGGGCCAGTGCATCTCTCAAGGGTATGAATATTTAATTACTTTGAATCATATTATTTTGAAACTTATGTATTCGTGCGCTAGTAAGCACGAATATTTTGAATTATTTTGAGATTACCTATACGATTAAATCCCTAAATTTGAGAGACCCACTACTTGAAATTCTGAATATAGATTCATGCACATGGATAGCATTCATAGGGGAGGTAT
>NW_021323359.1:0-204 GCF_001605985.2 Dendrobium catenatum | reverse complement strand
TAGAAAGGAAGCTTTTATGCCAAATCATTTTAAAGAGTTTAGAAGACACATTTTTAGCTCTAAAGGAATGTCAATCATCTATGACACTAAATAAACCATCTTTATTGAAAGTACAAAGAAGCACATCCTTGAATGTAATGTTTAGAGGAATCTTTAAAATGAGCTGCATAATAAAGTCAGGGAGAACAACAGAAAGTTTTTCCA
>NW_021323358.1:0-204 GCF_001605985.2 Dendrobium catenatum | reverse complement strand
CTGTGGGCATTCGAGTTTTTACCTGCGTAGACATATTATAGGTTTGAGGGAGGTCTTGAATTGCTCTTTTACGGTTATCAATGTGGAGGTTAACTCTGTTGCCAGAGCGTTATCGCTCTTTGGTAGCAGTTTTAATACTGTTGTTGATCTCAACTTTGATCTTTTACCTGCGAATATTCATGGCCTTTTTTTCTTGGATAAGCG
>NW_021323357.1:0-266 GCF_001605985.2 Dendrobium catenatum | reverse complement strand
TTTTTCTTGACATGAATGGATCTAAAAATCTAAAATTGTGTATGCTAAAATTATCCTCATCCTCTTATGGATTTCATTTCAAACAGATGAAAAAATAAGTAACATTAGTTTGCTTGTCATTTTAATATAGCACTGGACTCCAAACTTTACATCTAATAAAAAAAGATTCTCTTAATTTACTTTACATCCAATCAAATAACTCCAATTAAATAAAATACTATGTATTTATTATAATCTGCATTCTTAAAACACATTCATTAAAAGTG
>NW_021323356.1:0-499 GCF_001605985.2 Dendrobium catenatum | reverse complement strand
CCAATCCTTCAAATGCCAAGTTCTAGCATGAGGGGTAGACTCACTAAGGGTCTGTCTTCCAGGAGTGAAGATGACGACTTTCTGTCCAGATTAAACTAGGAATCATTTCCTAGGTTTGTATCTACCAAATCACATCTTCTAGAGTTCTTCTCTAAGAAAACATAAACTTTCAAGTAATGCCACTTTTTGCTTCCACTCAGTTCACTTTTATCCTGACTCTTATTTACTCCTACAATAGGAAACTTTTCACTACTTTAATGCCAATATGACCTTTAGCACTGACCAAAGTAAGATTAGGTCTAATGTTCTAAAAAAGTGGGTTGAGAAAACCAAGGAAGATTTGGGAACCTATTTCCAGTTGAGGACCCAAGGTATAAGAGCCCACACTTTGACCTCTTCTTTTAATTTTGACTGGACTGAAATAAACAAAGTAATTTAAGGGATAGAAGAAGTGTGATATTTGCCTAAGGTATCCAATTTGAACCAAAATGCTAGGATT
>NW_021323355.1:0-349 GCF_001605985.2 Dendrobium catenatum | reverse complement strand
TAAACTTGTACATAGTGTATATAAACTCATTCAAAGTGTATAATACTTATGAATAGTGGGTATAATGCTTGTACATAATGTGTATTAATATGTATATAGTGTGTACATATTTATACACTATATATATGTTTATACAAGCATATAATGCTTATACATAATGTGTATAAATATATATATATAATACTTATGTAGCGTGTATAATACATGTATATAGTACAGAACATAGTGTAGAATGCTTGTATAAACTTATATATAATGTGTATAATTAATGTATACAACGTGTGCAATGCCTATATATAGCATCTACAAAGTATGTATAATGCTTGTATATAACGTGTATAAACTTATA
>NW_021323354.1:0-310 GCF_001605985.2 Dendrobium catenatum | reverse complement strand
CAATGCTTTATGGTGTTGAATGTTAGCCATTAAAAGAGATGCATAATACTAAGTTAAGTGTTGCAGAGATGAGGAAGCTCAGGTGGATGGGTGTCTTTAGCCTTAGAGATAGGATACAAAATGAGTATGTACATGAAAAGGTTGGAGTAGCACCAATGGAAGATAAGATTAGAGAGAGTTACCTTAGATGGTTGGTTCACATAAAAAAATAAGCTTCTGATGACCCAATTAAGAAGTAGAAGTATTAGATTTGACTTATGTTAAGAAAGGTAAAGGTAGACCTAAAAAGACTTGGTTAGAAAAGATTAGA
>NW_021323353.1:0-363 GCF_001605985.2 Dendrobium catenatum | reverse complement strand
GAAATTATTTCAGATTTTATTCCTTCTCCCTCTCAAGTCCAAAGTAAAACCTTTAAAACCTCTTCTCCCTTGACCGGCCTCCGTCTACCACCACCACGTCTCAAGAAACTTCTTTCTCTTTAACAATAATCAAAGATACTAGCAAGCTGTGGGAAGACTTCGTCCATTAACATCTATAAATGGCCGATCCGGAAATTGAATACGGCCTAACCTACGACAAACACGGGTTTGTGTGCATCTTACATTCAACCTTCTTCGACGTCAACTCGAGGGTCGACCACACGGTGGAAGATTATACCGAGCGGATCTTGGATACCTTGGTGGAAGCCATCGAGGAGCAATTGGAGATTGTCGAGTGGAGGA
>NW_021323352.1:0-1175 GCF_001605985.2 Dendrobium catenatum | reverse complement strand
TGATCAAAAGAAATTTAGAGGGATTATTGGATCTTTGCTTTACTTGATAGCTAGCCAACCCGATATCATGTTTAGTGTTTGTTTATGTGCTAGATTTTAATCAGATCTAAAAGAATCATATTTAACCGCAGTAAAAAGGATTTAAGATATCTGTTAAGAACTCAGATCTTAAAATTTGGTATCCTAAGTTTAGCTCTTCATTTAAAATAAATGGTTATTCAAATTTTGACTTTGCAGGTTGTAGGGTTGATAGAAAGAGTACTTCTGGAACATGTTAGTTTATTGGAAATTCTTTAGTCTCTTCGTCTACCAGAAAATAAAATTTAGTAGCCATATCTACTACTGAAGTTAAATACATTGCAATGAGTGGCACAAATACTTTGGTTGAAACAACAGTTGATTGATTTAGGATTAATTATAGGCACTTTCCCATTTATTGTGATAACACTAGTGCTATTTGTATTTCTAAAAATCATATTCAACATTTAAGAACCAAACATATAGACAACATGCATCATTTCATAAGGGATCTTGTATCCAAGGGAGAAATTGAACTCATTTATGTTACAATAGAAAATCAACTTGCAGACATTTTTACAAAACCACTAGCTTTTGATACCTTCAGTACATTAAGAACAAGGCTTAGTATAAGTGATTTGAATGCTTAAATAAAAATTATTCTGCAACATTGATGTGTGTTTTTTATTAGTATTTTGTGATTCCTTTGATTTTGTAATTTTATGTATTTTCTATCATTTTGTTTGTGTTTGTGTTTGGTTTTGAGAATTTTTGTCCATGTTGTTTTGTGTTCTCTTACATCTAGATTCATAATTTTGAATGTTTCCTTAATTTTTTTACTGATAATCGAGTGTACGAAATTCATTTCGTACGGGATGAATTATGTAGTGTATAAACTGTCTGATTTGAACGGTTTGCATACAGTTATTTAATTTTCATTTCACTGTTCGTCTGTACGATCATGATGATTGTCCGGATGATGTGTATTTAATCGTATGTATGCATGAAGGCAGTTATACATATAAGATCAAATTAATTATTCCTGATCGTACGTTCGAACCTTTATTTCGTCCATACGAACACGTGGCAGTTCAAAGTGGGAGACATTTCAAACTATCATAAAAATGAGTTTAAATTTTTTATTGTTCCGGACGAAC
>NW_021323351.1:0-869 GCF_001605985.2 Dendrobium catenatum | reverse complement strand
ATAATAATAATATTATTATTTTATATAAAAATATAAACCTTTATAGATTTTATTTAAATGCCTTTTAAATCTCTTTTTTCTCTTAACTGAGAAGGGTTTGGAGCGAAAAAAAAAAAAGAAGAAAAGCGAGGATAGAGAATGAAGAGTTATTGTTTGAAGATTGTAAAGTGATTTTTGTTTGTCAATCCAGTTGAGAAATTTGTTCGTCTCGAGATAGATTATGTTTTGGCTATTTCAGTTTTCAATTATTTGATGCTTTTGAGATTTTTTTGATCAAATTTGTAGTTTCTTTATTGAAAAACAAGTATAATTTTATTTGGATAAACCTTTCATCGTGCAACTTTTTATATGTTATAGAGATTGAGATTATGCATATTTTAAGAATATTATAAAAAATTTTAACCAAGTGATTTTGAAAATACAATGATTTTTATCTACTCAAAAAATTATTTTAACACCTAAAAAAAATGTTTCAGTTCAATTAAAGTTTTAGAATGATTACACAGTCTCTGATAATTTAGTTATGATTTGAAATTATGAACTTTTTGCTCAATAATATTTCTGTTGTCCACCGTTAAGAGCATATTGATAATTTTTTAATTCAGTTTAATTATGTTTTAATTAATGAAATGCATTGAAAAATATAAAAAAAAATATGATACGATGTGTTGTGATGTGATTTTGACACTAGTAGGAAATCAAGATGGAATTCTGTTGCCGAAGTGCTGTGATAACAGAGCTAGTGAGTGACTGATGTGGGATTATGTTATCGAAATGTTGTGATGCCGTGGGTGCTGAGGTGAGATTTTGGCGACGAAGATATATGAAAATTTGGTTTTAAGAGCTATCATGATAATCATTATGAAGTA
>NW_021323350.1:0-469 GCF_001605985.2 Dendrobium catenatum | reverse complement strand
TTCTAAAATCAATTATCAGATGGAGCATAGCTGATGGAAATCAATTGATGTATTTGAAGACACCTGTATTATGGACAAGAGTCTTAACAGATGGCCAACATTTGTAATTTCTCAAAGCAATACTTTTTCAAAAGTTGAGAGTTTTATCACTGAAGGAAGATGGGATGTGAATAAACTGGGGGAAGCATTCGGGATAGAGCTGGTGGAGTTGATATGCAAAGTCCAGATTAAACCTGATCTAATGGAAGATAGAATGGAGCTCATTTACAGCTATTCTAAAAAGTCTATCTCTGCCATGGTTGCTGAAGTGCTAGAGAAAAAAGATGAGATAATATAAATATTGGAAATGGATCAGAAAAGCTGCTGTAAATTAACCTGAGAACAGAAAATTTATGGTGGAGATTGTTCCATAAAGCTATCCCTACTAACTAGTTTTAACACATAGAAGATTGCAAAATTATAACAGATG
>NW_021323349.1:0-2719 GCF_001605985.2 Dendrobium catenatum | reverse complement strand
CAGCGCTCTGCTTTCCTTTTTTGTTTACAATTGATCACATTTGAGCATGCAACTCTTCTTTGGGGCGAAGTCAGCTGCTTAACCTTACCAATATAGGTGACGGTAGGTGTGACTAAAAACGAATCTCTCATCTCCATAACTAAATTCCACATCCTGACATTCCAACATGTGACTCGCTGCCCTAAAAGCTCTTGTTTTTATGCTGGGTCAGAAACATAGTCCAGGAAGACTAATTGAGAATGGGCCCATGGACCAAGATATCGGCCGGGAGGGAAAACCAATCTAAGAAGGGAAATCCGGATGAAAGCTAGCGCCTTTGATTCAGCTGACTAAGGGCGGATGGTTCCGTTTCATCACGAGTTCGAGAGTTGCCTTCTATACAGTTTCAGTGATAAGGGTTTCCTATCCAAATTCCCTTGCGAGCTAAGGATTTCCCGCTCTAAGAATCTCCAGGCCAGTCCTCTTTACAGCTGTCTATTAGTAAGCAAAGAAAAGGCAATAGTTTGATTCTTCAATAAGAAAAGGCGCGAAGCGTTTTGTTCTGAAAGAAAAAAAGGAATGCTGTGAAAATATTCAAATAGTTTGTTTGTGAACTGCATCGCATCTTCTATAACTAGCTAAGGTGCTCCCTATGCTTTTGCTTCTCTCGCGGGCGAACCTGCACCCTTTCATTGAAAAAGAAAAAAAGTTCCTATCTTTCCATGTTTTTTTTCTTTTTCAGATTGTTTTGAGTAAAGAAGAACAGTTTCATGAAAAGTCTCCGAATACCTCGATAAGATGAGCAGCTCGAGACAAAATTAAAGAAATGGAGGTAGCGGTAAGATCAATGATATATGGCTCATTATTGCATTCGTCACAGAAAGACACGGATATAGATTTCTTAGAATTCTTTTTTAGCGCGGAGCAAGTTCGCTTTGTATATTTTCAGAGGAACTGCGAATATTTTAGTGAACGACACCGAAATAAGACCCTGTATGCAGCCATGATGTTCTGTATGCGGTATATGGCGTACCTAAACTGAATCCTTGAATCGTACTGTTATTAGACTGTGTTGAACCCTAGGGGTGAGCTCTACCTCTTTTCGGTCGGGGGACATGACCTCACATCATGCTCGTTACGAAAGAATCCGCTATCCATCAAAAGGCGCACTTGAAAAAGAAATAGGTTTTTCATAATATAGCAGCCCAAGTAAGAGTAGTCCCGAACCGAACTAAGCAACTTTTAGGAGTAGGTTTGGAGAAGATACTAGCGGTAAGCGCAAGGAATTTTTTTCTGGAGAAAAAAAAAGAAATTTTATATAAGGAGACCGGCTTAGAAGGCTATAGTGCGATCCCAAGCCGCAGGGTAGAGAGTTTGTTCTAGAGAAGGCCAGAGCGCGGAGCGAAGCGTCATCATGAGGAGTAATGGGTGGTGGGGCATACTCGATAATGTTTTTGGAAAAATCAATGTAATTGACACACGTCCGGTAGCAATCGATCAAGACTGTCAATAATAAAGACGAAATCTACTCTTTCCTTTTTAGAGAACTTCTATAAACGGGCCCGGTAAGTCTGGCAGGGCGGGTTTAGATGCAATTCAGTCCGGAAAAGAACCATATGCAAAGATCACGACGAGGGAGCAAACACAAATGATTGGAGCTTTTCTTTTGTTCTGAAAAAGACAAAACTAGTGGTCATTTCTTAGATCCTGCGACTTGGGATATACGTCAAGAGAACAGGAAGACAGAAGAAGATGAAATTTTTCTTATGCCAAAGTACATTGCAACTTCAGTTTCCACAGAGTGAAAACAAAGTCGGGAGCGCTAAAGTTGTCTCAGACCCGCTTGATCGGAAAACTTCTTTTTGGTGGCGTGATCTCATATAAGACTAAAATAGAAAAAGTCATCACGTAGCATTTCTACAAATCTATATTTAAATTGTCTATACTGTACTTTCCTGGCTTTATTGACGGGGAGAAACTTTAAACTTCCGTTCGGAAAGCAAAGAGTAAGGGTGGAACTTCTTGTGCTTTTGATCGGCTTGCATCTCCCAATTGGAACTTCCGGCACTCTGCATAGATAGCGAATGCATAGCGGAATGCAAAGACATCACGGAACTCTTGGATAGGTTAGTCCATCACTTCTTTTCTTAAGGAGCAAGGTGGGCATTGATTGGAGACTGTCTGTCTCTCTTGCTAGCTAGAAGGCGAGGATAAAAAAAGACGGGACTCCCTTTCTTTTCTATTTCTTCCAGATAAAAAGAAAAGACCAAGCAAATCGTAAAATCTAGCGCCTTTTTTTTTCTACTGAGTGGAGATTCCGACGGGAAGAAGAACCCCTACTCCGGAAAGATCAGCATTCGCTTTAGCCAAAGCCGAGACCAGGATAGAGAGATTTTCTATGGGCCTTGTGAGGAAAAGATTGAGATAGGAATAGGACTCGCCATAACCCGATGTTAGAGTCAAGCATTCCCCAGAAAGAAAAGAAGGAAAACCAGTCAGGCTATCGGGAGTTGGATTCGGGTTCACAACTCAAGCAATCTGCCTTTCTCTGTGTTGAACAAGCACGGGAAGCAGAGGCGCCAATGGGTCACTTCACTCTAAGGATTTGCTGCTTTTCAAGTTATAGCAGACAGAAGTCGGAATGATCTTCATATATTCTAATGAAAGTTCCCCGATTTCGTTAGAATCTAGTTGTTGTGATTTCTATTGATGAAAGTAGAAGTGATTGCTGGATTTCCTT
>NW_021323348.1:0-286 GCF_001605985.2 Dendrobium catenatum | reverse complement strand
ACACAACCTCCAAATCTATTACACCTAATGGTAGCATGACTAGCATCCTACCTATTTGAATGTTGAGACACTGATATATTTTGGCCCATCAATTGACCATCATCTTTTGTATACCGCTTCAACTTAATAACAACTTATTACTTTTCCAAATGAGTTGAATCCACTCCATTCAAAGAAGTTACTATCAAGCAATTTATCAATTTCCTTTCCCACAAAATTGTTTACAGACTTTGGTGTGCTATATCATGCCATCTAAGAAATGATTTAGTTTTTAAAAGTATATAGC
>NW_021323347.1:0-324 GCF_001605985.2 Dendrobium catenatum | reverse complement strand
GTCATCTAGTAAATTCATCCAACTAGGAGAGAGATTATCTTTAACAGGGAAGGATAAGAACATAGTGGGCAAAGCAAATGAATCAGGAACAAAGTAAGATGATGGGTCCTGACTCACAGCCATAATGGGATAGCCAAACGAGTTACCAGTAGGTATGAGACTTAAGAAATGGGGTATGGTATCCATAACAGAAGTGGGCACAATAGTTAGAGTGGTGACATGAAAGTAAGGGCTAAAATTCTCTCTAACATAAAGTCAATATGAGGAGTGGTGAGATAAGTCCAATTAAGAAAATCACACTCCTTCAAATGCAACTCTAAAGGG
>NW_021323346.1:0-216 GCF_001605985.2 Dendrobium catenatum | reverse complement strand
CTTATATTATAATAGAAAAAAATTATAAAAAAATATGATTAAGTTAAATATAGGGGTGTCAATATTTGATACGACATGAAATCCGGTCCAAATTCAAATCAGGTTGGGTTCGGGTTGATTCAGAAACCTAAGATCAAATTGATTTGACCCGTTTTTAATTAATTTAAGAGAGTTTTAAAAGATTGTTATGAAATAAGTAAATGTTATTTTCCAAAA
>NW_021323345.1:0-274 GCF_001605985.2 Dendrobium catenatum | reverse complement strand
AAAAAAAAAAAAACAGGTCGATCACTACCATCCCCCTATAACATACACAAACCAATGCAGCCACTAAAGCCTTCGCTATCATCATTGTAGCGGCTAAAATCTCTAAGATTTTATTTGGGACGACATTTAAATTGTTTTTTAAATCAACTTTTTAATAAAAAAAAATTAATTTTATATTAAAAAATTGATTTAAAAATCAATAAAAAAATCATCTCAAACAAAATCTAAGTGATGATTATATATAATTTTGTAACACTAAATTTCTCTTCAAAAT
>NW_021323344.1:0-776 GCF_001605985.2 Dendrobium catenatum | reverse complement strand
AATTGCATTCATACTCCTACTGCCTTTTATTTAAAAATTGTTTATGATGAGTCATGGCTTTGGCATAGCAGACTTTGTCATTCTAGCATGAAAAATCTTAGAAAGATTACCCAAAAGAACTTAGTAAGAGGTATACCAAAACTAGACTTTAATTAGGACCACCTTTGTGATGCATGTCAATTTGGTAAGCAAGTGAAGTCCTCTTTTCAGTCCAATAAGGATCTTAGGACTAGTAAACTTTTGGAAATAATACACATGGATCTTTTTGGACCAGTTGGCACTATAAGTCTATGAGAGAAGGTATATAAATTTATTATAGTGGATGATTACTCATGATTCACTTGGGTTAGATTTCTATTTCATAAGAGTGAATCATTTGAGGAATTTAGAAATTTTTCGACTTGGATTCAAAAGAAATTAGGGTGTGAAATTATTTCTATACAAAGTGATCTTTGAGGATAATTTGAGAATGAGAAATTTAAAAACTTTTGTAAAGAGAAAGAAATTGATCACAATTTTTCTGCACCTAGAACCCCTCAGCAAAATGGGGTAGACAAAAGGAAAAATAGAACATTAATAGAAACCGTACGAGCAATGTTGGCAGAATACTCACTACCTAGATATTTTTGGGCTGAGGCGGTTTGCACTGCATGTTATGTTCTGAATAGTGTGAATGTGAGATCCAATTTAAATAAGACACCCTATGAATTGCTAAAAGGGAGAACACCTAATTTTTCATATTTGCATGTTTTTTGTTGCAAGGTGTTTATTCATAA
>NW_021323343.1:0-503 GCF_001605985.2 Dendrobium catenatum | reverse complement strand
CGAGCCTTTCTAGAGGATGATACACTAGGAGATGATTCAGAGGAGGACATACCAGTACACCATGTCTATGAGACTACCCGTCGAGGTCACTCAAGTGAGCAGAGAGAGCCCGAGGACTAGGATGAGCAGGAAGACCCCGAGGCAGGAGGATCTCTGAGATCAGTAGATACGGACGCCAAAATCATGCACTTACAGACTCAGATGGACACCGGGAAGATCCATCTCTAGGACAGTGATTCGATACAGCCTTTAGACAAGGCTACCCAGACAGTTTAGATGATCTATAGTCCCAGCCACAGTCCTAGCCACAGTTCCAGCCGCAGTGACAGTCAGAGTTACAGTCAGGGCAATAGTGGCAGATCACTCCACAGTTCTGAGGGAGAGTGGCAGCTAGCACTCTCCGAGAAGACCTAGCAGATGATTAAGTAAGCTGTACAGAGTTCATAGGCAGTTAAGAGGAGGCCTCCCAAGGCCAAGTCGACAGTTTCCACTCTAGCTTCTTT
>NW_021323342.1:0-1110 GCF_001605985.2 Dendrobium catenatum | reverse complement strand
TTTTGATAGATTCAAGGGTATGTTTGCTAAGATCAAGCGAAGACATTCTATCCAACATGAGCTTACGAAACTATAGAAGAATGCTTCAAAGTGAGGTCTTTATGAATTTAGGGTTAATGGTTGTTTGTTTTCGGAAAGTGCTTGTTGTCATGTTCTTGAATTTCCATTATTTTACTAATAGAACAAATGTAGTTTGGTGAAAGTTTTGAACACTGTGAATTCTTAAACTTTGATATGAGCACTTTCTTTTAAAAGAAATGGTGATAGTCTGGCTCGACCCTAATGAGGTAAGAAATATATCCATTACAAACTCTCCACAAAACATTAGGAAGTTGGTAAATGATGGTTTTATTATTAAGAAACCTAAGAAGATTAACTCAAGATCACATGCTAGATGCACGGGAAAAGAAAAGAGGATGGGACGCCATTCTGGATATGGTAAGCACATGGGTACTAGGGAGGCTAGGTTGCCCACGAAGGTTCAATGGATGCGGAGGATGAGAGTTTTGAGAAGTTTTCTTAGGAAATATCGAGAAGCTAAGAAAATGGATAAGCGCATGTGCCATGATATGAATATAAAGGTGAAAGGTAATGTTTTCAAGAACAAGAGAGTTTTAAGGGAGAGTATCAACAAGTCTACGGGAGAAAAGGCAAGAGAAAAGATATTTTTTGACCAATTTGAATCCAAGAGGGCCAAGAGCAAGGTGAGCAGGGAGAACAAGATTTTAGAAATGAGGAATGTCTGGCTCAGATGCTTAGGGCCCTGGCGAAAAAGAACCACCTACAGTAGCAGCTATAGCTGAATTGTCTGACTCTCTCCCCAAGAAGAGAAAGAAGCGAAGCTAAGCATTAACACGGTACTTGTGAGATGATATTCTAAAACATGGAAAACAAATATTTTGAGAATTGGTAGTTCCTAATAGTCTAGATTATGTGAAAGATATTTTTGATATTTTCCCCATCCTTTGACAAACCTTTAAAAAAACATGGAGTTTTGGTACAAAGCAAAGTCTAACAATCTTTTTTCGACTTATTTCTCTATCTTCATTGCGAACTCACATCTCAAACACATAATTCATAAAAATAGGCGCTCAAACTTTGTGCTCATAT
>NW_021323341.1:0-262 GCF_001605985.2 Dendrobium catenatum | reverse complement strand
TATTTGGAAAACTTATTGCTCTCCACTCTAACAAAATTAAATATGGAAGATGGTTGATGCATCTTATGGCATGAGATAGAAGGATAATCATAAATATAAAGCATTAATATCTTATTGTAGCTTGACATCCTCTTTAGATAAATAAATTGAATTATGCCATCAAGATGGCTATCACATCAACAGTAAACCTTAGGATTAGATCATTTTTTTAGAAAGCTTATTGGCCCAAACTTCAACAAAACATGACATGGTAGCTATATAT
>NW_021323340.1:0-351 GCF_001605985.2 Dendrobium catenatum | reverse complement strand
TTTTAGGGGTTTCCTACTATCCTCGAGAGCTCTTATTATCATTTTATAAAATGAATTCATATCTTCCAAGATTCAATTTGTATAATTGATCCGATATGTTTTGCTCTCAGATTCATCCTTAAAAGTTTTAAAGTCTTTTTCAAGATCAACATAGGATGATTTTAAATTTTCAAAATTCTTATTCAAGTCATCATATTAGTTGAGAAGTTTCATGTGGTTGTTATCTATTAATGCATGGTATTTCCTAAGAATTTCATGCTCCTTCTTAAGCTCTTCCAGTTCTAAACTTAAACTAGCATGCATCTTTTTAATTTCCCTATATGCATCATGCATGTGTTCAGAAACTTCAAA
>NW_021323339.1:0-505 GCF_001605985.2 Dendrobium catenatum | reverse complement strand
TTTCGGGGAAATTGACCTCAAATAATGAGGTCAACAATAATATTGCATTGGTTATAAATACAAAAGTATCTAAGCTTGATACAGTGACAGATAACATCATGGGCTTAGATTTCAATGCAAACCAAATTGGAGTTTTGAATGACTCAGCGACTATAGAATCTTAAACATTAAGCAGAGATAGTGTTGACGCTTTTAATTATGTAATTTTTATCACATAATGATTACTGCTATTATTTATGATGAAGAACATTATGACTGCTAACTATTTTATGTAGTCAATTGTTATTATCTATGCTATACAATTTACAACTAGAGGTTTGAGTGGACTTGTTACTCTCATTTTGAGCTTTGAGTGTTATTAGGAATGACTATGTTATGCAGCAAGATATTGCTCTGTGTTATGTAGTCGGATACTGCTCTGTTGGTTATGCAATTTTATTTTTGATTGTGTTATGCAATTTTAATTCAAATTTTTATGTTGTTAATTATTTTATATGGAGTGGAC
>NW_021323338.1:0-605 GCF_001605985.2 Dendrobium catenatum | reverse complement strand
TGTTTTGAATGAATTTGTTTTTTAGTGTAAGTTTTTGTTTTATGTTTTCTGTTTTTTAAAGGTTTAGTTTGATTTTCTTAAATTAAAATTCAAAATTCAAAAATTGGAGGAAATCATCCAGGACGACTTTTGTTTCGTACTGGACGATGTGAGATAAATTGGTTTGCGTGCATTTTAACCGTTTTGAGAGCAGTTTTTAATTAGATCGTCTGTATGATCTGACAATCGTCCAGGACAAAATTTTTTTCAAACATCGAGACGATTGAATGCAGCGGTTGAGTGGATAAGACAGTTTTTAATACGGATTTCATCTGTACGAATTTTTTGTTCGTCCAGACAAACAGATGTCGTTTCAGTGTAGGGGATGGTTTTTAAGAGACATTTAAACGAGTTACTTTTAGATCGTATGTACGAAATTATTTTTGTATGTACGAACGGTCAAGTTAAAAGTCTGTACGAAGGGACGTATCGTAAGTTGTGTTGATTACGAAAAGCCGTTACATTTTGGACGAATTTGATCGTCTGTACGAAATATTTTCGTCCAGACGAACGATGATTTTCGTCCAGTACGAACTTTTTTTCGTCCAGGACGAACATATCGTTTT
>NW_021323337.1:0-701 GCF_001605985.2 Dendrobium catenatum | reverse complement strand
TCAGTTTTGAAGATCACAGGATCGGCCAGGATGATCCACTGGACGATTGGACATCAGATAGCTCTTATTCAGGGCGATGTTCAGGATGATATTTCATGATTTGTATTGATCGGCCAGGACGATATATTATCATCCTGGATGATATGTATAAATTTCCTCTAATCATTTCAAATCATCTTGGCTGATTGGGCTTAATTTACACTGATCTGCCAGGACGATATGCATATCAGTATGGACGTTAAATTTAATAAATTGCAATTAAAGAGCTCGTTTTGAGCTCTTCTATTTATGTTTTGACAAGGCACTTAGTAAGTTTATTTGGCAGCCATTGTAGCTTCATTCTTTTGGAGGGAACTTGAAGAGAAAGCTTGAAAGGGAGAAAAAAAATGGTAGAGTTTGAGAGAGGGAGAAGATCCTTGGAGGGGTTTTAAGGGAGTGTGGATTGGGATTCTACATGGTTGCTTTGGTGAGCTTATGTTGGTGAGCTTATACCTTAGTACCATCAAATTCAAGGCTTATCTCTTGGGTGTCAAAGGACCCGGCTACTCTGACACACCGGGGAAGGCGAAAGTGATTTTGTAAGGGCTTCTGTGCCTAGTTGTGGGGGATAAAGGAGAGACATTAAGTTTAGTGCAATACTTGATGGGTGCCTCCAAGGAGTAGATGTAGGTCAAGGTTTGATCGAACCACTATAAATCTGG
>NW_021323336.1:0-238 GCF_001605985.2 Dendrobium catenatum | reverse complement strand
TTGACTAAAATTGTAGTCAAGGTTTCCCCCCAGTCCGGATCTGAGTCCAATGGCATTGATGCATCAATAGCAGTTGAATAATCTTTTGAGGTTGGAGAAAAAATTGCCCCCCCCAGTCAAGAATCACTTTCCCACAGATGGCGCCAAACTGTTGCGTCCTGGAATATTCGCGGCGGTAGAGAAATATATATGGTTTAACATCTTAGCATTGTACGAAGATCGAGCACACAAGCAGATA
>NW_021323335.1:0-206 GCF_001605985.2 Dendrobium catenatum | reverse complement strand
CATACGGTTGAGGATGTTTCATAGTGGGTAATTCCAGCTTTTCTACCAAGGCACACGAGGCTATGTTTTCGCAACTGCCACTGTCCACAATTACTTGACAAACCCGATCATTAATAGTGCATCTTGTGCGAAACAGATTATGTCGTTGCTCGGGTTCTTCCTTGTGCCTGCTCAATAATCTTCGAAGCACCAGCAAGTTACCTTCA
>NW_021323334.1:0-313 GCF_001605985.2 Dendrobium catenatum | reverse complement strand
CCTGACCACTGCCGGAGGTCCTCATCTTCGCCGGATCATCACTTAAGAGCCGGAGTTCTGCCTGACCACCATCTGAGGCCTGAAGTTCTGCCAGACCATCACCTGACACCCGGACTTCTATCGTATAAGTATTACTTGTAATCTGATCGCTCTCGGAGGCAAGTCAGCCCATTGTAACCGACTCAAATTCTAGTGGAATCATTTTCAACTAGACTAGGCTCTATGGTTTTTCCCCTTTCAAGGGTTTTCCACGTAAAAAATCTTGTGTTCTCTATGTGTAAGCTGGATATCTATGCAACGCTAAGACATATAT
>NW_021323333.1:0-211 GCF_001605985.2 Dendrobium catenatum | reverse complement strand
TAGTCAATGACTAAGCTCTCATTGATTGAAAGTGTTGTCTTTTCGTAGGATTACAAGAGCTTGAGGAATAGACGTCTAACTTCACTGGAGAAATTAATACTTTTTTTTTTTTAATGAGAGAAATTAATACTTCTGTAGGCAATCAAAAGAACCACCACGAGAAAAATGTTGGATGGAAGTTGATAAAAAGTCTGAGTACTCTCATTTAATG
>NW_021323332.1:0-3247 GCF_001605985.2 Dendrobium catenatum | reverse complement strand
TTTGAACAAGCATAACTCATATGACCAATCTTTCTGCGTTTATAGCAAAAAGAAGAAATTTTTTCATACTCCACTTTCTAAAAAAAAATACCTTCCAAACCTTCCACCCATACCCCCAAAGGAAATTGCTTATCAAGATCCATACTAACACATACCCTTGCAAACTCCCTCCTTCCCCATTAAAACATGTTACCATCTAGCATAAGAGGAGTTCCCAACAAGGAACAAATTTTAGCTACATTAAGCTCATCCAAATAATAAAGAGGAAGGTTAGGCATTCTCACCCACACTGATGATGTTAAGCCTTTCAATGATACAAGAAAAAATCTTGAGGTCCATTTGTCAAGATCGACTATATGTCCATTCATGAACCAAGGTCCCCCTGATAGCACATTTTCCATTGTCTCCAAGAATGAGAAAGCACATAATACCCATCCCATGCCAAGAATGGTGAGATTAAATTTACCCAAATGAAACCATTACCTTCTTGAACACCAGCTTCATTAATTAGAATTCCTCAAATATCAGCATTCATAATTTTCTTATGAACAAATTCACAAACATTTGATGTACCATCATCAATGTTATGAACTGAAGGAGCTCCCTCTACATTCAAATTAAATTTCCGTAATACATTACCAAATCTATTCATAATCAAATTCATACAAAATACAGACGTTTCTTCACAATCATTCAATTTGAATTTTTCTAATGATCGATTACTTTTGGAAGAATTATCCTCAGCGATTTGTTTTTCCTTACCAATAATTGGGGAACTGTGGATTACCGGGAGCATTGTAGGCTTCTTAATTATCAAAGGACCATTCCTGATCTTCACATCTTGAATACCACTAGAAAAGCTCTGATTGGCTTGAAAGGGTGATATGAGATGGCATAGTACGAGAATCAATCAAGTTCCAGTCACTAGAAGTGGTAGCTGACGGGGCAGAATTCATTGCCAAAAAACCCGCCAAGCGACGATGATGAAATATCAAATTTTCTCCCTCTAAGAAAAAAAGGAGTTTCTATCTCTAAGAAAAAAGGAGTTTCTCTCTCTAAGAAAAAGGGAGTTTCTCTCTCTAAGTGTAAGTGCAATGTGGACTTCTAGTTTCTGATATGAATAATTTATTAATATGAAATTATTTGTACCTGTAATTAAATTAGAAGTTCAATCATCATATGTTTTATTGTACTTATATTCTCTTATTTTACTTATGTATTTATATTACTTTAGGAGTTGAACTTTTTTTATGCAACAATTTTTGAAGTACTCATTTTCATTTTCTTTCTCCTCCATTCTTCTGATTGTTATATATATATATATTCATTATTGAGTGCTACATAATGATTTTGAATATCTAATTGCTTTTTCCTTAAAGTAACCCTAAATTTAGGGATGTTAGTAGGCTACTAATTCCATATTAAAGCCTGCATTAATTTTCATCAATTAAACTACACACCACCTTTCTTTAAATTCAATTGTTCAATCTTTAAATCATTAGTTTATGTTTAAGTGTATATCATTTATGTTTAATGCCAGTGAATAACTTAGTTAATTTTGCTTATTTAATTATTATTATTTTCATATTATTAGTTGTTATTATGTATTTATCAAAAATAACAAATAGAGTTTAGTATTATTCTTAATTTAAAATATTTTAAAATAATTTTTATTTTGGCTAAAATTGTAATCAAGGTGTAAGCAGTATGTAGAGAAATTTCAATAGTTAAGAATGTGCACAAATTTTTTTTTTAATATAAATTTAACTATAAAACATAAGTACAAATACAATAATATCATACAATAAGTAACTTATACCAATGATTATATAAAATAACCAAAAACTAAGAAGAAACAAAATTCCTCACAATAATACATTAAAAAAAAAAAATTTAAGTGGTCCACACTAAAATCCTTTCCTTTCTCCTTTGGATAATTTTTAGTATTACTGGACAAAGCCCAATCAGGTATACTTCTAAAATAGATTTTAAGTAATTCTAGTTTATTTTCCAAGTTCTTAATTAAATTAGTTTGACTTAGCCATTGAGTTCCAAATTGAATCACTTCCTCTTCTAAAGGTGTCTTTTTATTTGTGAATTGATTATTCTGATTAAAACCTTGGGGATAAAAAGGTCTAGAGATTTTTTATAAGCTATTGAGAATTATTCTATTTATTCATTTATCCTATTTTTTTTTTTTTTTTAAAGTTTATTCATTGATTCAATTGACCGACATTCCACTAATTATTACCAGCACTATTAGTTTATAACCAACTAAAACTAGGCTAGTTCCTTTAACCTATATTGTAAGTATTAGAATAGGTATTGTCTAGTCTTCCAATATAATTTTTATTCTCAATCTCTTAAGCATTGTTCTCACCTACAAAATTCAATTATTTCTCTTCTAAATCAAATGTTATTCATATCATGAACTAATTCAAAAAATATCTAACTTTTTATATCTAGTTTCTACCTAAGTAGGCAAAATGAATATGGCATATGACTCTAAAACTCCAGCTACCCTCTTAGGATTCAGCCACTTAGAAGGCCACTAAAATTTTATGTTCCTTAGTTTATGCATACGCTTCAAAAAATGGCTTAAACATTAATTAACATCCAATTATTACTTCAATTATGGGCTTAAGAAATCCTACTAGCCCATTATAAAATGTTTGATAACTATCCAATTATTTAAAGCATAATGGTAATATTAATGAACATTTTTTTAAATCTCTCCCAACTTCATAAATTGACTCTCTTTCAAAGTGAGAAAAAGATGTTATATAATTTATAAGTTGATACTTATGAAAGGTGGGAAACATTTAGTTAGAAATTTCTTTATAAACTCATTTAGAGGGGTTATAGAGTTTGAAAGCCACACCTTTGAGTCTTTGTAAAATGATATTAGAGAGAGAATCTATCAATTTTTAGAGGAAGAAACTCTCATTTTAAAATTTTTATTATTTCTACCTTTTGGTGATTTTTTTCTAATGGTCATTGTGACAGTGGCAGCCTCTGCTAGTCGTCGAAATCTTCTTGTTTTGGCATCACCTTCTTCCCAAAATCTAGGTGGTTTAAATTATAGGAAAGGTGGTGGTCTATTTTAACAGATATATGGTTTTAATGCTTCTCGAGTAGATAAAAAACCCCCCATTAAAATTTTTCAAAGCTTCATCCCCTTTTGTTGGCAAAGGCAAGGGTATTGAAATTGATAATGGCTTGGCATCTAGATCTCCTCCTTTTGCTG
>NW_021323331.1:0-487 GCF_001605985.2 Dendrobium catenatum | reverse complement strand
AATCACAATTCGTTTTCAACTGATTAGAATATTGGACATCATCCAACCTCAATTTCTTTTTTCTCTTTCTAACAAGAAATAGGCATAAAAGAGGAAGGAAGAGCTGGTAGGCTACCCAAGCACCATGGGATCGGGGAGCAGGTAGCTCTCCCTCCCAAGAGTTCTTTCTTCCATGTGTCACACTGTTCCCACTGCCATAACATAAGCGTTCTTTCCCGACCCCGCGCCCCTGCCTCTGTACTAATGGTATGCCCTGACCTGAACTGAACTACTAAGAACTTGGCACCCGTCCTGCCAATCTAGTCCAAAGAGTCTAAGTAGGATTCCACTCAGGGCACACTTGTTAGCTACAGTTCCCATCTGTCTTGTAAAGAAGAACTGCCCACTGTTACAAGACTAGCTCCCCTGGCCGTAGCAACTACAGTGACTCTTGCTCTTCTTACTTCAGGTGATTAAGGTAGCGTTAGCTACTTACTTGTATTAGAGT
>NW_021323330.1:0-499 GCF_001605985.2 Dendrobium catenatum | reverse complement strand
CTTGAGAGAAAGTTTGAGAGTTTGGTGGAGCCTAGGATAGGCCACCCGTCGTACCCAACAGTCACCACCAGTGGCTCTTGGTCCTCCTCCCTTCTCCTTCCTATCATCGTCGACCATCTCAACTGCCGACCACATTCCATAACCCCCCCGTCAACCTAACCACCAACCCATTCCCTTTTCTACGTTGGCTCCTCCACCCGACCCACCCAAGCCAAGCCCGCCGCCGGCCACCCTTGTTTGCCTCCATGAATGAGGAGTTAATGCATCCTTAATGCTTACCTAAAGAGTTTAAATAATTTGGGAAATTATTTTCATTATTTGAAATTCAAATTTTGAATTTCAAATAGTTTACTAAATTAGAGAGCTATTTTAGGAAAGTATTGACTCTCATTCATGACTATTTTCAAATTTAATTTGGGCGGAATTTTTCTCCTCCAAAATTAAAGAGACTAATGAGGAAGAGAATTTAAATTGCTCCACAAAACCCTCTCTCCCTCCC
>NW_021323329.1:0-536 GCF_001605985.2 Dendrobium catenatum | reverse complement strand
AAGCCCGTATTGTGTGGCTACAGGAGGCTGAGTGCTCACCGTCCGGTCTGACGACGGAACAGGATGGTGAGCTTCGGCGTGTTGCGGGGGAGCTGATCGCCACATTGGCAAGGCTGGCAACGTGGTGGAGGCAACGGGCTAAGACGAGGTGGACTGAGGAAGGGGATGCCAATTCCCACTTCTTTCACTCTAACGCTTCCGCCCGTCATCACAGTAACACTATTAGGGAAATCACTGACAGAAACGGGGAGACTATTAATGATCCGAAGCTTATTCGGGATGAGTTATGGAGCTTCTTTTTGTTGAAGTGGAAGGAGAGGCAGGTGAGCTTAAATGATTGGCCGGACTTTCTTGAGACTAACAAAATCCCCCCTCATATCAGTGAGGTGCTGGAGGCCGACGTAACGGAGATGGAGGTTCAAAAGGCGATATTCAGCCTTGGTAACAACCGCTCCCCGGGGTCCAACGGTATTACTGCTTCCTTTTTAAAATTCTATTAGGAAATTATTAAGGGTGATGTCACTCGTGCCATCATC
>NW_021323328.1:0-443 GCF_001605985.2 Dendrobium catenatum | reverse complement strand
TTTACCGCCTCTAAGTCAAGGGACGGGTCAACTTTTGTAATTTACTCAAATTTAATAAAATCTTTTCACCAGAGTGAGACCCTGTGATTTTTTCCTTTTTAGATTTTCTACGTAAAAAAGATCGGGTGTTTTATCTCTCTCTCTCTATGTTTGTGTGTTGGATCTCCATGTATCGCTAAGATAAAAAAAATTTATTCACTTTACCACCATGGATATTATAGCCAACAACAATACTAAACTTAAAATTTAACTCTTGCAATATAACCCTCAATTATTTGTTAATGAAATCATGAATTTGAAATGCTTTCATTCAAAAACTTCAAATTTGAAGATTATTTAAATTGCATGATATTGTTTGTTTGAGAATTAGTTGACGGCATTAATCTATGTGAAAGAGTTTGAATCTAATCCTCTAAGGATTTATTGTATTTTAATTGGGCTGA
>NW_021323327.1:0-284 GCF_001605985.2 Dendrobium catenatum | reverse complement strand
CTTGTGATCAGGGTGTTGAGAAGGTATGACCTCACCTCCTGGTTTCAGACTTCTATTCTGACTCATGAGAGAGGTGATTATAGAAACATAAAAGAAATTTTGGTTACCTTGAACGATTAAATATTTCTTGAATTCAATTGTTGTCAAATTTTCAATTGCTGGAGTAGTTTATTTAACTGTTGCGTGATTGCTACAATGGTCATCTGTCTGATATATTATCTGCTTGTTACAATTAAGCTGTTGTGAAGATTTTATTATTATTATTTGTAACTCCAACCAATTTT
>NW_021323326.1:0-524 GCF_001605985.2 Dendrobium catenatum | reverse complement strand
TTTGGATCCTTGTTATGCACACAAATCAAGCTCCATTACAATTCACAAGGAACTTCAATATGTATCTTGTTTTATCAATTCAGTGTGATCCCACAACTCTTGATTTTTATCCCCTTTCCCTAATTAGTTGCATGATATATGCATAAAATATTTTTTAGCAATTATTCCCCCCCCCCTACTCAGAACTTAAACTCTAGTAAAAATCAAAAATTTTGATTTAAGTGCATCTCTCATGAATTTAAATTCTATTCCACCCCTATTTAGTTTTTTTAATCATCTATCAATTGTTATAAAGCTAGTTTCTTCGCTTGCCAATTGGTACATGCATCTGCTGCTTCTTTTGTTTAATAGATTATTTATAGTTATAATAAGATATTTATCAATTACATCTTGTTATCTAAGGAGTTTTGAATCACAATTGTCCTTTAGTTTACGTATCATGCATTTTTTACTCCAGGTACAGGCATCTGGGACAATTTCCCCATTCTTTAAAGTTTTATTTCATTTGATTTCTCTTATACATT
>NW_021323325.1:0-365 GCF_001605985.2 Dendrobium catenatum | reverse complement strand
TAGGAATGATGTTTGGGAACTTGTGGAAAGACCTAAGGAACAAAGTGTAGTTGGGACAAAGTTGGTCTTTAAGAACAAAGTTAATGAATTAGAAGTGGTGGTGAGGAATAAAGCAAGATTGGTGGCTAAGGGGTACAATCAAATAGAAGGGATAGAATTTGAGGAGACTTTTGCCCCTGTAGCTAGATTGGAAGCCATTAGAGTGCTATTAGCCTTTGCTTGTTATAAAGGATTTAATCTTTTTCAAATGGATGTCAAGAGTGCCATTTTAAATGGGGAAATAAAAGAAGGTGTTTTTGTAGAACAACCTCCAGGTTTTGAGAGCTTCCAATTTCCAAATCATGTGTTTAAATTAAAAAAGGCAT
>NW_021323324.1:0-623 GCF_001605985.2 Dendrobium catenatum | reverse complement strand
AATATTATTATATTTAAAATATATAAAATTCAATCTTTTGTCGAAATTTAAAAAATTGGAATTGTATGATGAAAAGAGCAATAAAGATGAGCTGTGTAGTTCCACTAAACTCACGCCTAATATTATACTTCCTCCGATGAACTCAAAATTTCAATAATTATTGAATTAAGTAATATGTTGATGATGCATGTACCAATATATAAGAAAAGAAAAGAGCAATAAAGATAATATATCTCCTTAATAATGAGAATATATTATATAAATTAAATATAATACTTTTATATTATAAAAATGTGATAATAATTATATGATTATATAATAATTCTAATTAAATAAATAAAGATTGACATAATGCTCTTTATCTCTCCCTTTCATCACCCTCAGCTAGGGGTGCAAACGAATAGAGCCGAGCTCAAAATCCCAGCTCGAGCTCAACTCGTATCATATGTCGAGCGGCTCGTTGAGCTCAGTTGACCTCCGCTGTGAACTCCGTCCCGAGTAGGCTCGTCGAGCTCCACTACGAACTCCTTCGTCGTCACGAGCTCGTCATCGCATCTGCTCGTTCGTCGTCGGGTTTGCAGTCACGTTCGCAGTCGAGATCCACTAGATATTATCCAACGTCT
>NW_021323323.1:0-497 GCF_001605985.2 Dendrobium catenatum | reverse complement strand
TGTGTCAGTTTGTAATCTTTTTCCTTTCTTGAGTCTATTATATTTGGTGTGGCATCTCGTGTTTTGTAACTTGGAAGATTTTCTGTTGTTCCCTAAAAGATTTCTATTTATGGTAATATCGGCCGGGACGATATTTATATCATCCTAGACGATATGTCCAAAATCATAAACTTGAATTAGGGCATCCTCATTAAGGCAGTCGTCATAAACACATCGGCCTGGACGATACTTGTATCGGCCAGGATGATATTCTCAACTCAGAAAGAATCAGCCTCCATAATCAGTTTAGGTATTCTTTATTTTAGGAAATCGGCCACGAAGGTATTTATATCATCCAGGACGATCTAACTCAATCATACCTAAATTGATCTGGTATTATTTGGAAATCATTAATGGCTGATTAATATGATCACATCGTCCGGGACGATCTTATGATCAGCCAGGACAATGGCCTGGACGATTGACTTCGGCCAGCACCAAATCAGGGCGATGATCAG
>NW_021323322.1:0-276 GCF_001605985.2 Dendrobium catenatum | reverse complement strand
AGAAAGCCGGCGGCCATCCACTGCATCGACATGACATATCCAATTCCTTTAGCATTTCCAATTCCTACCGCCACCGAAGATGGCCGACGGCCGTCCATAAACTCCTGAGAATCCAATTCCTCGAAGAACAGAATACAAAAACCAGGAATTTTTTTTTTGAAAATGATGCCTTCTCTCTCTAAAATCCTGGAGCTTCTCTCTCTAGAAATCCAACTTCACCCCTTAAGGTACTACCCCCGCATATTTAATCCTATGGAAAGAAAGAATTCTAACCTA
>NW_021323321.1:0-259 GCF_001605985.2 Dendrobium catenatum | reverse complement strand
ACTTGGGATTTTCTTACAGTTCCATAAGCCTTCGGGAAAGAGGAAACTCCGTCCGTTGTGTTTTAGATCTTATAAGAAGAATCCATCTCAAATCATTCAAACTTCAAATTCTTTTCAAAACAAAAAAATCCAAAAAATCTTTTTATTCCAAAACGTCATATGCTACCTCATATGATCACTTTATGGGCTAACATATGTTGATCTCTTCTTAAAAAAAAATATATATTTTTTTCCTTTTGGCATGTACTTAGTCTCTTTA
>NW_021323320.1:0-1615 GCF_001605985.2 Dendrobium catenatum | reverse complement strand
GTTAAGTGATCAATGTATCAAAAAATTAGGTTCGCAGTATTAAATTCTCTATGATCCATGATGTAGAAAGTAGCGAGGGAAAGTAGTGGAGTGACGTGGATTCGATCCCCAGCTTTGACTAAAGAGCTAGTCTCTCCAACATGGAAAGGTACATTGGCCTGTAGAAGGAAGTGATTCTCCATGGACCAGTCAAGGTCAGGATCAGAAACGATTAAGTGTAGCTTATCTCCGGTGGTGGATAGCTGTAAAAGATCAACACAATCCTGATATGTGATTTCGACAGGCCGTTGATTCACATAGGAGGTCAGGGCTGTAAAGGTAGGGTTAATGCGAAGGTTTGCAAAAAATTCTTGAAGAAACTCGGTATTGAAGGGGAAAGTAAGAGACAGGATGAAACAAAGAGAGGTGTGAGCGAAAAGATCCATTACCGGGTATGAGATGTGGGTAGGATTGATGATTCTGGAGACGGTTATCCCACACTCTTTGTAACGATGGTAGGCGGCTTCATCTTCTGCTTCCGTGAAACGAGGGTCAATCCTAGCCCTCGAAGAACTCCCAGAAGTTTGTTGGATATGTTTCCCACCAGTCATAGAGAGGAGTTAGCAAGTTTACACAAGAGGAGAAAGGGTGGAAAGTGAAAAACCATGGCTGGAACGGTCAGAATTTAAAGAAACAGCCATATCGTCCAGGCCGATCGCAGAATCGTCGAGGCCAATATGGCTCAATAATTGCGTATAGGCCGATTGGTCAAAAAGATGGTCCAATCGTCAGGGCCGATCAGATATCGGCCAGGCCGATTAGACACAGGCGATCGGCCCGAGGAGTCAATCTGGATGACCGTTGAAAATGCAGATCGTCCGGGCTGATTAGGTGTATCGTCCAAAACGATGTATAATAATTGATCGTACCGGTCGAAGTTAAAACATTTTAAATCACTGCCACGTATTTCGTCCAGGACGAACAGTGGATTGGCCAGGCCGATTGTCCAATATTGGATCGTATGGGGCCGATTTTAAGGATTTATTCGTGCTGACATGTGGATCGTCCGGGATGATCCAGTGTATCAGCCAGGACGATGCACATAAAATGCATCAGCCAAACGAAATATTCTATCAGCCAGGACTATCATCATTATTGCAACAGAGTTCGATCAAATCGTCCAGGACGATATAGGATTGTCCAGGACGGTGAGTTACAGCAAGCATAAAAAAGGTCAGCAAATGGATTTTGAAGATAATTTGCCCTATCATCCAGGACGATAAAGGTATCGGCCAGGACGATGTGACTAGAATTTGAAACATAAAGAAGGATGTTGATGATCAAAGCCCTCAAACAAGAAACAAAAGAAAAACAGACAAAAAAAAACACAGTAATAGAAAGCAAAAGTACAAGGAAAATAAAAAAATGAATATTTTGGGTTTTAATTTTTTTTTTTTATGGAGGCATCATATGAGAATTTCTCAAAAAGTTAAACTTTTAAACTTCCAAGAGATTAAGGAGTTTAACAAATCCCAATCAGAAGAAGGTAGAACATTTGATTCTGTTAACCCTATATTGGACATCCTTCAGGATACAAAATTCTCTTGGAAAATAGAGGCCTAACTCAGAATAACTA
>NW_021323319.1:0-215 GCF_001605985.2 Dendrobium catenatum | reverse complement strand
GTAGCAATGTTAGAGAAATTAAAATGTATTTGAAAATTGATCAAATCTAATGATTATCAAATACACCATAATTAAACTAGAAAATGAATTTTAAATACATTATAATTTTACTCTATTTTATTTTACTTTAGATCAAATATCAATATTTTGAAAAACCCTTATATTTAGAATATTTTTTTATTTTATACCAATTTATTTCAAATCAAATAGTCCAT
>NW_021323318.1:0-249 GCF_001605985.2 Dendrobium catenatum | reverse complement strand
TATGAGGCTATATATAGCCCTTATGTTCTCTTTTCATAGTTAATGAATGAATGATAGAATTTTCTCCATGTTTCGAGTTCTTGTGAGAGCTTGAGAGAGATTGGAGAGAGATCCCTTGGAGAGGGAATCAGATCACGCACCAACCTTGGAAGTATCAGGGTTCATGGTTCTTTCTTCTCTATCTTTTTTTCCCCTCCTCCCTTCCCTTACTAGCTGTCGGCCTATGATCTCCCCACTCCCTAAGCCGCC
>NW_021323317.1:0-219 GCF_001605985.2 Dendrobium catenatum | reverse complement strand
AGTTGGATCTAAACATCCCAACTCAAGTCACTTTAAAAACAACCCAAATTATATCAGATTACATTAAGCAAAATTGAAAAGTCTAGACTCGATCCTATAGGATTATCTTAATATTCAGCAGTTATATAAATAATCCCAAGCAGTTAATATTCAATCTCAAGCAGTTGATATTCATTCTCAAAAAGTTGATATATTTGAAATTTAAATGCTCAACAGAGT
>NW_021323316.1:0-424 GCF_001605985.2 Dendrobium catenatum | reverse complement strand
AGGATGAGAAGTTTGGGGAAATCTATGAATTTCTAACGTCACGCTCTTAAACTTCAAGATCTCAAAGGAGATTGTAGGGATATCAGAACTCACACAGAGATCCACAAAACTCTCCTCAAGAACTCACAAAGAGATCTTGAGAATCTCGGAACTCACAAAGAGATCCTTGAAACTCTCCTCAAGAACTCACAAAAAGATCTTGGGAAATTCGGAACTCACAAAGAGATCCTTCTGAACTCACTAAGAGATCAACATGAAAATAAATTTTCCATTATCAATAATCCATCCTCCTAATACAAGAGAAGGGTCCTCTATATATAGGCCTCAAGAGAAATTAAAAGACACATTCGCCCCTTGGGCTTACATAAAATAAGAAGGTAAAATGGAAAATTGCAAAACTAAATTAAAATACACTTAATAAACG
>NW_021323315.1:0-566 GCF_001605985.2 Dendrobium catenatum | reverse complement strand
AAGCACTTACAAGTTAAAAGTTAGAGCAACTGCATGAAATGATTGAAGTTATCAAAATTCTCATCAAGGAGTGATAAAATTTGATGCTCCTTTCTTAACATATTTATAGTATTCTATATATAATAAAATATTGTCCGATGTAAAAGATTCTAGAGTAGTAGAAGAATTTAGGATATTTGTAATAATTAAAGAAGACTTTAGAATAGTGTTGATAAAAGGATCTATGATATTTGTAATAAATAAAGAAGACTCTAAAATTGTTATATTATATCCGTCTCTAAATTCAACAATCATACCTATAAATAGATAATGTTATGATGTTGTCAGTCAAGTTGAAAACTACCCAACAAAAGTTCAATAAAAAATTATTCTTCTATTCTCCCATCCAAAATCTCTATGGCCAAATGCCAATTGCTTGAATCCCAATCTATCTTTCTTCCAAAATATTTCCAACATAGTTGAAATAAGATTCAAATTTGTATTCGAACTTAGGTTGGAACCAACTTGAAATTTTAGGGAAAAAAAAATTATTGATGAAAGTTAAGAGATATGAATATAAGAGTATA
>NW_021323314.1:0-341 GCF_001605985.2 Dendrobium catenatum | reverse complement strand
TGTGATATAAAGCATTGTAGGTCTCACTTCTCCTTTATATCACCCTTTTCTATCCCATAGAAAATACAAATTTAATTTTTAAAAATATTATCAAAACATTCGCAGCGGTAGAAAGATATAGGATTTAGCGTCCTAACTTTATACGTAGATCCCTCACATATATACAAATAAGAAAGAGGTGTGCAAAAGTCACAATAGTCACCAATTTTTTTAACATAGCATTCACTCAGTTTTATTAAATCAACTTTACGTAGCATTTACTTAATCAGTCACCTCGACTCTTTATGACTCAAAATCAATCTCCAGCATAACTCTCAATCAGTGAGGCACATGGATCTTGT
>NW_021323313.1:0-550 GCF_001605985.2 Dendrobium catenatum | reverse complement strand
GGCATTGGATTTTCATTAGTTCAATCAATTGGGTATGATATTGGTCTAACTAAATGATTCAATTAATCCATTTTTGCCATAACTTGATTTAAAAGATCAGACACCTTCCTCATGTAGAACACAAACCATACAATCTTAAAAAAAAGGATAAACATAAAATAGTTGGAGCACCGTGGCGCTCAATTATTAGTCTCATGTTTTTATGACAGAGCTACAGCGCTCTGCTCTCTATTTTTTTTTTCACCAAACTATGCAATACTGGAGCGCTCGGGTATATAGTGCCGGAGCGCTCAAGTATGCACTAACAGGGCACTGTACGCAGGGGCGGAACCCCATGGCTGTCAAAAAATTTTAAAAAAAATTATTTATATGATTTTCTTAGGTAATTTACCCATTTTCATTTATTTTTTAGTCTTTATTACAAAAATTTTTAGGCAATTGCCCCTCCTAAAAATTTAAAATACTATGGTCTTTAGGTAATTGCCCCCAACAGGTCGAACCCCGCCAGCGGACACTGCCCCCTTAGACCCCCGACCTATACGTCTTATAA
>NW_021323312.1:0-217 GCF_001605985.2 Dendrobium catenatum | reverse complement strand
AGCAATAAAAACCATTACCAAATGAAAAAATGGGTAGGATGTGCATTTGTGCTCATTCTTGCACTTCCAAAAGAAATATTTTCTTTGAAAAGAATAATAATGAATATTTATTTTATTGATGCATAATTTTTAATTATAATTAAAACCTCATGCAATACTTAATTGAATAGAATCACATATAACACTTCATGGAAATGAATGAAGAAAAAGGACTAAT
>NW_021323311.1:0-279 GCF_001605985.2 Dendrobium catenatum | reverse complement strand
CTCCCCAATCCAGGACGGGGTAAGTCCAGGTTTTGCAATGCATTAGTTAGGTTCGGACGACTGTGGTCCAGCGTCCAAATTAGATTTAGGATCCGGAGCAGATCTTTGATTATAAGGCCCCAATCTCGAGAATATAATCCCAAACTTCTAATAAAATGCTCAGCTGAAATTAAATCTCTTTTCGATCCTAAAATTTAAAGCCCAACACTTAGATTAAGTTGGGACACTTCCGGATGGTTCTGAAATCACATGAAGAAGGCTACCAGATTAATGGATTGG
>NW_021323310.1:0-272 GCF_001605985.2 Dendrobium catenatum | reverse complement strand
GAATGCATCGGGCCTGTTGTGTGATAGAAAAGTGCCCATCAAACCTAAAGGAAAATTCCATAAGATGGAAAGGAGACATATAATTTTTTATGGTGCAGAATGCAGCCCATTAAAATAAAGCACAAAATTAAGATAAGTGTTGCAGAGAAGAGGATGCTCAGGTGGATGACTGACTTTACTCTTAGCGACAAAATGCGAAACTAGTATATAAGTGAACAGGCTGAAGTAGCTCTAATGGAAGATAAGATTAGAAAGAGTCTCATTGGATAGTT
>NW_021323309.1:0-225 GCF_001605985.2 Dendrobium catenatum | reverse complement strand
CATTGCGCACTCGCTATCATCGCGCACCCGCTGGGCCCGCGAGCACCTGCGCGTTCCGTTGTCCCGTGTTAGGTCGGGTCAACCTGACAACCCAATGGGTCGGGTCCGGATCTGCATTTCCGACCATTTTACATACCCGGGTCGGGTTAGGGTTGACCCATTTGAACTCGGGTCAATTCCGGGTTCGACCCGAACCCGACCCGAAACCCAATTTTGACAGCCCTA
>NW_021323308.1:0-207 GCF_001605985.2 Dendrobium catenatum | reverse complement strand
TATAGAGCCATTGGGCTGCTCTAACATATTATAGATCTTATTGTATGATCTTGATCATAATGTATAATCTAATAGAGACTAAAACTTTATAAATAGGGATTGGATCTCTCTTTCACTGACACATTATCATAAGCATTTCATTCTTCTTGTGTGAATTTCTTTCACTTGCAAAGAGCTTTCTATTATTATAATTTTATTCTAAAATGG
>NW_021323307.1:0-234 GCF_001605985.2 Dendrobium catenatum | reverse complement strand
CTTTGATAAAAAAAATGTATAAAACATAAAAAAAATAAAAAATAAATAAATAAATAAATAGTTGGCTTCTTTTTCAAATTGTTTATTTTTAGTTTTTTTTTCTTTGTTCGTTTTTCTTTTTTTTATGCTTTTCTTTTATTTTATTTTTGAGGGCTTTGATCATCACCATCCTTCATTATTTTTTAAATTCTAGTCACATCGTCCTGGCCGATACTCTTATCGTCCTGGACGATA
>NW_021323306.1:0-277 GCF_001605985.2 Dendrobium catenatum | reverse complement strand
CCTATCACCGGAGTGTGAATGCTTCACTTGGTGTTTAAAGGTAAGAATCTCTACTTGTGATTTTGCATTGCTTCACTCTTTTCTTCCTTCTTTCTAGATTTCTTGTGAGAAGATCTGTCAAGGAGATCCGATTCTCTGCCAACACTAGGAGAGTGTGAACAGCTGAAGGGTTCTCTGCCCACACTAGGAGAGTGTAAAAGGATGAAGGGTTCTATGCCCAGACTAGGAGAGTGTGAAAGACGAAGGGTTCTCTGCCCACACTAGGAGAGTGTGAACA
>NW_021323305.1:0-1405 GCF_001605985.2 Dendrobium catenatum | reverse complement strand
AGCTATTATCTTCTTCCTCCTACTTCTAATTCGTCTCAATCTTCTCCCCCCATGCATCCAATAATGATGCTTTAGTTCCCCTCCCTGTGGTGGCTGTTGGAATTCTGCTAGTTGCTTGGGTTTCTATTTAAGGGGATGGCTGTTGGGTTTTCTGGCTATTCGGATCCAGGGCTGGCTGTTGGTATTTTGGTTATTTGGTTTCTAGGCTGGTTGTGCCTATCTCTTGGGTATTTCCCATGTTCTGGTTGCTCCCATTGGAGGCTTGGGTGGCACCTTTTTGGGGGGGCAATTTGGATCCCTTTTTCCTATTTATAGGGGGTTATTTGTTGCTGCTTTAAGGAGAGCTTTAGAAATGAGATATGTATGATTTTTGGAAATTGAAACCTGCGGGTTTGTAATAGCTTGAAAGTTATTGTCTTCTTCCTCCTACTTCTAATTCATCTCGGTCTTCTAACCTCTTCTTCTATATCCAGGATTCCTGCCTTAGTTGTATCCTTTTTCTCAAGATTCAAAGACAACTGCATTTAAGTGCCAAGAGATTTGAAGCTAAGAAGCTTCAACACATGTCCGAATTTAAACGAGAAAAGGAGATTATCAAAAGAAAAAGTCATGAAAATTTAGGAATCGAAAATGCCTGATCTTCAAAATTTTGAGTCGAACTTATCAGGAGATGAGATTCTTCCGCCAGGGGAGAATTGATGTAGGCAAGTCGTACCTTTTCCCCCATGCAGCCAATAATTATGCTTCGGTTCCCCTCCCTTTGGCGGCTGCTAGAATTTTGTTGGTTGCTTCGGTTTCCATTTGAGGGGCTGGTTGTTGGATTTTATGGCTGTTCGGATCCGAGTCTGGGTGTTGGTTTTTTGGATGTTTGGTTCCTGGGTTGGTCGTGCCTCTCTCTTGGGTATTTCCCATATTCTGGCTGCTGCCATTGAAGGCTTAGGAGGCCCCTTTTTGTAGGGATGTTTGGATTCCTTTTCCCAATTTATAGGGGCAATTTGCTGCTGTAGGGAGATTTTAATTATCTGAAATTGTTACTAAACCTGAGGGTTTTCTCTTTCTATCCTGAGAGCTACTTCTTTCCTACCTATTTTTTCTTCCAGTCTTCTATCTATTTCTTTTCTCCACAAGAAACTTTCCATTGTATCTTTCTTCTCTACATAAAGTGTGAGTGTTGTTGTTGGCCGGTTTGTTGGTATTTGTCGGACAAATGCCGATGGGTGTTGGAACTAGATTGTTGTTGTGGACCCCTGGTTTGAATATTCTTTAGAGCACCTAATTTTTCCTAATTTTATCGATGCATGTGAGGTGACCTTTAAGGTCGTTCTGAGGATAATGTTCTTTATAAATTTGTCTTTTCTTTCTAAGTCCTCTTTTATGTTTCTTGCATCTATTTGTTTTCTTTGTC
>NW_021323304.1:0-216 GCF_001605985.2 Dendrobium catenatum | reverse complement strand
CATCTAATGAAAAAAAAATAGATGAATTTTAATTTTATTTATAAATAAAATAGTGTTATTTCATAGAGGTCCCCTATCAATAAAAATCTGGTAGCCTCACGGTGTCTCCTCTATTTAGGGGAAATACCAGGAGTCTTAGCCTGCTCACCATATCAAGAAAGACGTGTATGATTAGTGTTATGCGACACTGCGGCCGTGGTATTCAATCCTGCCATG
>NW_021323303.1:0-226 GCF_001605985.2 Dendrobium catenatum | reverse complement strand
GTGAATTTGAAATGAGTCTAATGGGAGATTTAAATTAATTTTTAGGTTTATTGGTCATGGAGATCATAAAAGGAAAAAGAACATAGCCTTAGGCCATCTGATTGCCCACATTTTAGAGAAGAAGTATGATTTAACTCACCTAGATTCAGACTTTAAAGAACCACTCTACTACAACGACGGTTCATTTAAGGCAATCTTCAACAAGGACGAGCCAAGCAAACCTCAT
>NW_021323302.1:0-202 GCF_001605985.2 Dendrobium catenatum | reverse complement strand
GAAGAATCTAATCCCCCTAATTCTCTGGATATCCATTCGAATAATGAGACCTCTTTCTGCACTAAATCAGCCGATGATCCGCCTGATTTAAGTAATTTGAATAAAGCCCCTTCCTACTCCAAAGCTGACAAAGGAAAATCTCCAAACAAAGCTAAACCTCCAAAGGGTAAATCAGCCAAGAAACACAAAGCCACAAAGTCCT
>NW_021323301.1:0-205 GCF_001605985.2 Dendrobium catenatum | reverse complement strand
TGAGATAGAAGAAGAGGAGGAGAATGAAACAGAATCTAAAAATGAAGCTGAATTAGAAAAATTTGATTTAGAAAGAGATGAAAGTGAAAAGTCTTTGGTAATTCAACAAGTTCTAACAACAACAATTGACAAAGGGGATAGATGGCTAAGAGGAAACATATTCAAAATATCTTGCACCATCGAAGGAAAAATCTGTACCCTTATG
>NW_021323300.1:0-353 GCF_001605985.2 Dendrobium catenatum | reverse complement strand
CAAAAATATTTCTGATGATTCCATTGAAAATCATTCTAAGCAAGATGATGATCTTACCCAATACTATACTGCTCATGAAGACTTTGAGGATTATGAAAATCTTATGGAATACTTTGAGGATGACGATATAACAGAACAGATCAGCTCAGAAGAAGAAAATAGATGTGAATAAGAATGATGTAAAATTAGATCTGATGGAAAGGTTCCTAGAAGATACTGTAGGAAGTATAACAGGAGTTGATTTATTCGATAATGAAGCTAGTTCTTCATCTTTCAATCCTAATCCTGTCCAAAGATACTTTCCGACTACCAAACCTGTTCCCATGGAATACAATGTAGGACATCCCCCTAGA
>NW_021323299.1:0-302 GCF_001605985.2 Dendrobium catenatum | reverse complement strand
TTTATAGAACATGTATATGTAGCAAGCATTGAATAACAAAAGAAAATGTGAGCCTAACCTAGAGCTAAAAGTCTTATTCTAATCAAACAAGTCTAGGGTATGCGTAACAGTGTGTAGTTTTGGGTAGGTCCTATATAGGATAGTTTAATTACAATTACTTTCATTTGATTTGTTGAAGGGCAGAAGGAGAATTTTGATTTAAGTTTAAATATTAATACTTTAGGATTGATTTTAGAGATTTTTATTTTATGATTGAATTATTTAGTTGGTTGTAAATTAAAAGAAAAGGTGGATTAGATGAT
>NW_021323298.1:0-231 GCF_001605985.2 Dendrobium catenatum | reverse complement strand
GATTCTCAAAACAAGAACCATACTTAGGAGCCAATGTTCTATGTAATAAAGAGTCTTTGTTGTTCGGGAACCTCCACGAAATTCTAGCTCTAAGAGGAGCTACTCTTGTATTTGAAGAATGAAAGCCACAACCCCCTTTCTTCATTGACTGACACAGATTGTTCCAGCTGATATAATGAAGTCCTGGATTTCCACCACCTTTCTTCCAAAGAAAACCACTACAGATTTTAT
>NW_021323297.1:0-921 GCF_001605985.2 Dendrobium catenatum | reverse complement strand
CGCCATGGGAAACTATATAAATCAAAGGCTTCTAAAACCGGTGCATGACTGGTTGATGAGGGTCGACAATTGAGATGGACGGAACGTTCCATCAGGAGCGTCCCCTTGATTTATTACGTGGCTCAGATAAGCTATTCTCATTCGATCTGAAATCGGCCACTGATTGGTGGCCGTTCTTCTTCATGTTCGAAATGATGGTGGTCTTATTTGACAGAAGGTTTGCATCTGCTTGCGTGAATTCGGCGCTGGGCTATAACATCTTTGTTTGATGTTCCGTCAAAAAAAAAAGGAGGTCTAGTGTCTCGTTCGTTTGCGGGCAGCCTCTTGGCCTTTCTTTGCCCTGTCACATCATTTACTGGTGTGGTCTTGTGCTGAAAAGGTTTACCCTGGATTAAGATTTACGCGTTATGGAGTACTCGGTGATGATGTTATCATAATAGAGAAATCTGTAGCTTACGAATACGCTCGGTCTCTTGATGAGTTGGGGGTGACGATTTCCTATCCTTTCGTCTCTCCTCTCGCTTTGCTCGAGCTACTTCTTTCTTTCTTTACCCTATCCTGTGCAGTCTCTTATCTCACTTCTTTATATACGATCTTTCTGGTATTAAAGAAAGACATCAATAAATAGACTTATCCATCTCCTTTCCGTCAGTTTCCAAAACGGCATGAAATTCTAATGAATATTTGGCATGAAATCTTGTATTGCATATTTCGGATATTCTGTTCTTTCTTTAGAAAGGAGAGGAGACAGGCTCGACTGAAAGGAGAGGAACGAAGTACTCGAGCAAAGCGAGAGGAGCAGTTAGGCCACTTGAGCAAAGCGAGAGCAGCCGTTAGGCCACTCGAGCAAAGCGAGAGGAGCCGTTAGGCCACTCGAGCAAAGTGAGAGGAGCCGTTAGGCCACTCGAGCAAAGCGAGAGG
>NW_021323296.1:0-241 GCF_001605985.2 Dendrobium catenatum | reverse complement strand
TTTCGCTACACGGATCTTGGGTTGTTATACGGTACCTGGAAAAATATCGATAGAGAACTCCACATCTCTATCCGGAGGTAAACCAACCAACTCCTCAGGAAAAACATCAGCAAACTCCCGTACTACTGGGATCTCAGAGACAGAACCAACCTCCAGGTTCAGATCCCGCACCGAAGCCAAAAACACTGGACATCCTTTCTTCCACATCTTGCTTACCTCCAACACAGAAAGCAGACTGGAG
>NW_021323295.1:0-759 GCF_001605985.2 Dendrobium catenatum | reverse complement strand
CGAGATCAGCAGCTGCCGTGGCCAACGATCTGTACTCGGCCTCAGTAGAAGAACGAGCAACAGTTTTCTGCTTTTTGACCTGCCAAGAAATGAGATTGTGACCAATATATGCACAATAGCCAGTGGTTAATTTGCGGTCTATTGGATCTCCAGCCCAATCAGAATCCGAAAAGGCTGAAAGATATAATTCAGTAGGTTGAATGAGAAGACCAAAAGCTAATGTGCCTTTAAGATATCGGAGAAGCTGCTTGAGTAAGTAGAAATGTCCATTCGAAGGGTTGTGCATAAATTGACACAGTTTATTAACTGTAAAGGAGATGTCGGGTCTCGTGACAGTTAAATATTGCAAGGAGCCAACAAGATGTTTGTATAAATCAGGATTGTGAAATGAAGCATCAGCATCTAACGGCATAATAGATTTAAGAGCTACTGGTGTAGATAAGGATTTACAATTATCCATACCAGCCCGCGATAGAATGGTGGTAGCATATGACGTCTGTGATAAAAATAATCCCTGTTGTGCCGGTTCTACCTGAATGCCGAGAAAGTGATGAATGCAGCCAAGATTTTTAATGCTGAAATGCTGTTGAAGTGTGGTTAAAAGCTGCTGAATAAGATCATCATCATCACCGGTTAATAATATGTCATCCACATAGATTAGGATGAACAAACATTTGGCTTCTTTGCGGTACAGCAAAAGAGAAGGATCAGCCGAACTTGGGTGAAAACCGAAATTGAGCAGATGGGAAGAAAACTTTG
>NW_021323294.1:0-290 GCF_001605985.2 Dendrobium catenatum | reverse complement strand
AACTACAAGGGCTTGCGCTCGTAGGAGATTTGGAACCGCACACACCTGATTTTAAAATTGATTTTAAAACTTCACTAGATTTCTTTGGGAAAAGTTATAGAATGATCGTCGTCGTTGCATTAAAAGTATTATCGTAGAATGGTGTCATTTCCCTTTGGGGAGATACATCCTTCTTCGATAAGGCTTTGGATGTGAATGCGAAGATCATACTTCTTAAATATTGTAATTGGGTATTTAGTTGAACTCTACTTTTTTCCTTTGGGGCCATATGAAGTTCTCCTTAGAACCCG
>NW_021323293.1:0-316 GCF_001605985.2 Dendrobium catenatum | reverse complement strand
ATATATCAATTTGATCGAAAATAAATTAGATTGAGTCAATCAATATCGACGAATCATAAATCGAGCTTGATTTGAGTTCATTTGGAGTTGAATTAAAATTAGATTGAATTTATTTTGATTCTAATTGAGTGATAGGTTTGAGTCAATGCTACATCAATGGGCGTCAACCTAAGGAAAATCCTGTAGGGGCGACGTCTTTTCTAGACTACGAATACCTAGGTGCTAGAATTTGATTTGGGAAAATTGACCTCAAATAATGAGGTCAACAATATGCTTCTTATTGTAGAAATTGATGGAGTTTCTTCAGTAGGACAAG
>NW_021323292.1:0-303 GCF_001605985.2 Dendrobium catenatum | reverse complement strand
AGATATTTTTATAACTCTTCAATAAAGATTATGAGAATGCAATTAACTTTAGTGACCCTAGCACCCTAAATGAAAAAAAAGTTTTTGTTTTTATCGTCGTATTCGTAAAATTGAAGTTAGAGAGGCTTTAAAAAAAATGAAGCGCCGAAAAGTTGTTGGACTTGATGATATTCCAATAGAGGTGTGAAAATGCTTATGAGATAAAAGAATTTTTTGGCTTACTAAACTTTTTAATATTATTTTGAAGACTAAAAAGATGATAGTTGAGTGGAGAATGAGTGTGTTGATTTCCATTTTTAAGAT
>NW_021323291.1:0-494 GCF_001605985.2 Dendrobium catenatum | reverse complement strand
CGTTCAGTAATTTCAATTGGTATCAGAGCAATTACACGAGCGAGCTACCGTCGTTGCTTCAAATCAAAATGTTGTCACGTCCGAAGAAACGACTCGTGCAATCTCTGCACACAGTCGAACAGCAATGAAGGAGCCGAAGAAATGACTCGTGCAATCTCTACACACAGTCGAACAGCAACGAAGGAGCCGAAGAAACACGTGCAATCTCTACACCTGCGAAGCAACGAAGCCCAACAGCAAGAACGAACGAAGAAGAGAAGATTAAAAGCAAACCTTGACGCCTCAGCCATCACTCGTTAACTTAATTAATATAATTTAAAATATTAACAACTAAGTAAATTAATTAAATAATCAATAGTATAATTAGTGTATAAATTAATTATCTAATTTAACTTAGTTAAATAGTTAGCAATGTAATTAGTAATTAAAACTCACTATAATTATCTTAATTAATATAATTTAAAATATAATTATTAAACATATAATTAATAATA
>NW_021323290.1:0-345 GCF_001605985.2 Dendrobium catenatum | reverse complement strand
ATAAATAATTGTGAAATAAAAAAAGTTTCAATTTTACTACTAACATATCAGATCATTAAGCTATATTATTCAGTTCAAAATTCTAAATTTATTGGATATGATCGAGATATTGATTAGGGAGATGTTAGAGGTAGAGATATTCGACCAAGTATGAGTCCATTTTTTATTCTAGTGCTATTAGTGAAAAAGAAATATAACACTTGGAGGTTATACATGGACTATAGGGCATTAAACAATGAGACCATGATAGGCAAGTTTCATATTGTAGTAATTGATGAGTTGTTGGATGAGCTTTATAGAGCAGTGCTTTTCTTGAAGATTGATCTGAAGTTAAGGTACCATCAT
>NW_021323289.1:0-249 GCF_001605985.2 Dendrobium catenatum | reverse complement strand
GGTAAAGGAAATTGGGGCTGGAGCTGGATGGAACGGTGGATTGCTGTTCGTCCGTGGGAGATGAGGATCACCACCTTGCAGAAAACACAATCCAAAGCAGCAGTCAAGACAATTAAGAAGGGAAATTTACCCATAAGCAGTGCTCAGAGCGTGATCAAGCCTCCAATACCAATTTCCGCCAGTAGAATCCCTGCAAAGAAGAATTCAGCTAGGTTGGCAGACGAAAAGGCAGTTAACCAAAAACAGAAT
>NW_021323288.1:0-871 GCF_001605985.2 Dendrobium catenatum | reverse complement strand
TGAAATTGAAAATAGGATTTATTATTTTTATGCATAATGTAAGGTGATTTCTGATGATATTTTATCTATTTGTTTTAATTTCCATTAAAATGCCTCTGTAAAAACTTAAATAAAAGGAGCACTATATCATTTTTAATTTTTTAATTTTTCAATTTAGCCGACTCAGATGTCTCTTATGAGCTAAACTCTGGCGATGCTTTGGTGAAGCTTTGCATAAGGATTTTCCTTAATTGCTGCCACAGGTTTAAGCTGCACTCTCGGCTTCATTGGTGATTTACCAATACTTCCTTGAGGATTGCTTTCAAGCTGCCCTGGGGGCTTCCTTGCTGCCTTGCTGGACTGCTTGCCCGAATCAGTGCCTTGCTCAAAAAACTGTCGCCTGGAAGAATGACTGCGGGATTGTCGGTGTAGTTGCATCTCGGCCTTGAGTGAGAAGTTGACGGCTTCGGCCAACGACCACACTGCATTCAATTCTAGCTTGTCCCGGATGGTATCTTTCAACCTCCAACGTATCAGGCTACTAACTGATTAGTAGATTCATGGAGGTCATATCTAGCACACAATCTGTAAAACTCCTCGGTGTATTCACTCACAGAGCGGCCGCCTTGTGTGCATTGTTGATACTTCAAGTAGAGTAATTGATCGTTGTCGGTTGGAAGAAACTAGGACCGTAACAATTACTTCATACGTGCCCAACTTCGTACACTGCCTCGGCCCTCTTTCCATCGGGACTGACCACCACGCACTTGCCCCTCCCTTCAATCTACAAGCAACATATTTGATTTGCTTCGCGGGTTCGACCTCCATATAAAAAAAAAATCCACGGCCCTCTCCCAATCTAAATAATCCTCGATGTGCAATCGCTCCTCAA
>NW_021323287.1:0-446 GCF_001605985.2 Dendrobium catenatum | reverse complement strand
AATAAAGAGTTAAGAACTTCAAATTTGTTTATAGAACCTAATGAAACATCTGTTTTTGGAGCCAAACCTTGTTCTGGAACTATTTGCATAATTTCCATGTTCTGATCTCCCGCATACATGGAATTCAAATCATCAGTAGCTATGTTGAACAAACTTTCTGAACCTTCATTCGATTGGGCAGAACGAGACTCTAGATTTTCCCTTTGCTTGTCTCCAATAGTAGATTTGGTATTCTGTTGTATGGTATTCTTCTCAGCAACATTCCCAGGTTCAATGCTAGCAGTAGCATTAAAAACCGGCTTAGTGTTAAAACTTGATTGCTTCGGCCTTATATTTTTAAAAATTTTCTTTCCATATTTGACATGAACCCAAGGTCCATATTTATCCTCATCCAGAATTCCTGCATTTGCTTCATTTTCAACAATAGCAGAAGATTTTTCCAGTGC
>NW_021323286.1:0-446 GCF_001605985.2 Dendrobium catenatum | reverse complement strand
GGTTGAGATTTTCTGTCAACGCGGCCATCATCGGGGTGTTTTTAAAGTCGCTTGTATTTTCGTAGGATTTTGGGAGATATTTTGTTATTCAAGTCATGTCGACTCCGGTCCTTTCAAGGAGGATAAAACTTGAATATTTAACCCGCGCAGCATTCTCGGTGCGACGATCGGAGCACATGCGGGTTTTAGTATTTGACCCTGCGCAGCATTCTCGACGATTTGAGTTTGTAATTTTAATAGTTCTGTCGGAGCACATGCAGGGGTATATTTGGTTTAAGAGATCATATTTAATATATGAGGGGCATTTAAAAATATTTAAATATGATTAATTTGCGAGAGTGATTTTATTTAAGAAATGCCTAAAATTTTCATTTAAGGGCCTACGAACGCCTTCTGTCCGATTGCACAAATGTTGCGGATCCGGTGGCGTTGTTCTAATTTAGGTT
>NW_021323285.1:0-337 GCF_001605985.2 Dendrobium catenatum | reverse complement strand
CTTCAAAAAACAATAAAAAAATATCCAAAAAAAAGAGCATAAATTTATTTTACTTAAAAGTATTATTTTAGACCCCTAAAAATAAACAACAACTCAACTTAAAAGACAAAAAAAGTGAGAAATAAACATTGTATTATAGTAAGTGCAATAATATTTTTATTTTTTTATTCTTTATTATAAATAGGAGCATAATGCTAATTAGTAATAGAATCATGTATTTAAAAAACAATTAAAAAGAAATAAACTAGCCAAACAGAATGGCGCATTCTAAAGAATTCACCAAATGATTTGATGCATTCAGAATGCGTCAAATCATTTGGTGCATTCAGCCTAGTCA
>NW_021323284.1:0-296 GCF_001605985.2 Dendrobium catenatum | reverse complement strand
CGGACGATCCGACTTCGTCCGGACGAACCTGGGAGCACAATGGACTTTACAATGTAGGTCAAAAGGATTGTAGTTGGGCGACAGATGTTGAAAATACCGTAGTTCGACGACGGTGGTTAGAAGAACCGTAGTTGGCGGGGGACGGAGGTTGGAAAGATCATAGTCAGTTGACGGTAGTCGGAAGGACCGTAGTCAAATGATGGAAGTTGGAAGCACTGTAGTCAAATGAAGACAAAGGTTGGAAAGACCATAGTCGGGTGACGATGGTCGGAATGACCGTAGTCGGCAGACTACGA
>NW_021323283.1:0-223 GCF_001605985.2 Dendrobium catenatum | reverse complement strand
CAAGCCGGTTGACTGCCGCCGTCTCCATTTCGTAACGGATCTCGTCGCCGGCGATAGTAAGCCACCAGAAGAATATGGAAAAGAGAGCGGAGTGCTGGAGAAATTATTAATGGCGGAGTCCGGACGGCTGCTTCCTGACTTCAATTTGATCCCTTTCACACTAGAAATTGTTGACTGGTTCGGTTGAGTATTTATTGAATATTTATTTATAAATATTCAGAAA
>NW_021323282.1:0-314 GCF_001605985.2 Dendrobium catenatum | reverse complement strand
GCCACTAAAAGAGAAGCATAAAATTAAGTGTAGCAGAGATGAGGATGCTCAATTCCGAGTGGCTTTACACTTAAAATGCAACGCGAGCATATACGTGAGAAGGCTGGAGTAGCACTAGTGGCAAATAAGATTAGAGATAGTTGCCTTAGATGGTTTGGTCACATAAAACGTTGGCCTTGTGATATCCTTGTTAGGAGAGTAAATATATTAGATTTGACCTATGTTAAGAAAGGTAAAGGTAAACCTAAAATGATTTGGTTAGGAAATATTAAAAATAATTTTTTTTATTAGATTTAAATAAGAATTTGACTCTT
>NW_021323281.1:0-204 GCF_001605985.2 Dendrobium catenatum | reverse complement strand
TATAGCAAAAAAATTTCTTAACTAAAATATTATATATTAAAAATCTATTTTAAAAAATAATAAAAAAGTTATCACAAATGAATCTCAATTCGGACATCAAAGATAAAAAGTTTTCACGTATGTTGTTCTAGAATAATTATTACGTCCGGACAAAAATCAGAAATCCGGACCTATACCTAGCAATACCGAGTGCTCAGTACCGAG
>NW_021323280.1:0-213 GCF_001605985.2 Dendrobium catenatum | reverse complement strand
GCTGCTGTGATTTCGGGTGAAAATATGACTGTACTCAGACCTATTTCAACAAAAAAAGGATATGCAAAAATAATAATGAACAAAGATCCAGACTTGAACTTGGTTGAACCAAATTGGCTTAAGTGAACTCAAACTCAAATGAACTAAGTATTGTGGACATAAACTCAACTTGAACCCAAACTTGGACTCTGCAAGATCACAGGGGACTCAAAT
>NW_021323279.1:0-270 GCF_001605985.2 Dendrobium catenatum | reverse complement strand
AGAAAGCATGATTTGAAGATGAATCCCCTAAAGTGTGTATTTGGAGTTAATGCGGGGAAGTTTCTTGGTTTTATTGTTCGCTATCGTGGCATTGAGATTGATCCCTCCATGATCAAGGCCATAGTGGACTTGAAACCCCCTAAGAGTCTTACCCAATTGAGATCTTTTCAGGGTAAGCTTGCTTTCATACGGAGATTTATCTCCAATCTAGCCGGTAGATGTCATCCCTTTGTTGCTCTAGCAAAGAAGGATGCCCGCTTCCATTGGGAT
>NW_021323278.1:0-207 GCF_001605985.2 Dendrobium catenatum | reverse complement strand
GAAGTTTTTGCTTAACAACATCACGAGCCAACAATCTTCATAACCTACTACCAGTCTACATGCTCATTCAGGTATAAAATAGTCAAAACTTTGAGTTATTGACTCAGGAGCACAGATCATATGATAGGAGACATTACACTCCTTCATGACTATCAACCTTATCATTCAAATCAAGTAGTTAAGATTGCTGATGGCTCAACATTCAAA
>NW_021323277.1:0-217 GCF_001605985.2 Dendrobium catenatum | reverse complement strand
GAATCATTCACCTTGTTCTTAAAGACCCACTTTGTCCCAACTACACATTGTCCCTTAGGTCTTTCTACAAGCTCCCAAACATCATTTCTTACAAATTGATTCAATTCTTCTTCCATTGCTAAAATCCAAAACTCATCAGTAAGAGCTTAGTTAATGGTGGTGGGTTCAGTCATTGAGATTAAGGCAGAGTGGTTCACCTCCTTCCTAAGTCCATGTA
>NW_021323276.1:0-1105 GCF_001605985.2 Dendrobium catenatum | reverse complement strand
TTTTGGTTAAAAAAAAAAAAAAAAAATCAAGCCAGAAGCCATTACTATCATGTCGAGGAAGGATTGATCTACCTATTTTATGGACTTAATTACAGTTCCTCTTCAAGAACTGAGAAAAATTTGAAGAAAATAGTTGAACGTGACAGTTCTAAGAAAAAGTCTAGAGCTTCGTTTGGGACGGCTTTCTTACTACTTCTTAAAGCAACTTTTTATTATAAAAATTTAAATTTTTTAACTATAAAGCTACTTTAAAACTTATTAAAAAAACTGTCACACATGAAGCCTAAACCTTACCTTGAAGGTCTAAGAAAAGGTAGACAAAAATAAAAAGTCTTAGAGCCATTTTTGCCGGGCGAGCCTTTTAACTATAAAGCTACTTATTATATTTAATTATTTGGCCTTAATTCAATAATTTAGGCTTCTACATTGTCCTATATATTTTAGGTTTCATTTGGGATGATTTTTCTATTGCTTTCTAAAGCAATTTTTAATATAAAAAATTTATAATTCAAAAAACTTTGTTCTAAAACTTTATTTAAAAAAATAATAATAAAACTATCTCAAATGAAGCTTTAGATTTGATTAATTATTCTATGCGGATGTTGAACGACCTCGGAAGACAACCAGAATGCACCACATCACCCCTTGCCCGGTACTGCGGCTCAGTACCGTTGCATGCATTCTGATTGATCTTCGGACGGCATACTGCGCCCAATCTCCGTATAAAATAATTTCTCTCTAGATTGGTATTTGACTCTAGCACCAAATAAATAGTCTTTTATCAAAAACCACAAACATGTTATAGTTGCAAAATATATCAACATTGCCATTCAAAATTCCAACATGAACCATTCGCAAATAACAATGAGGAAAATACGAATAAAGAGATGATAAAATATGATATCTCCAACAAAGAATTCCAATAAACGACAAACAACAAATTGGTACAAATAACAAGATCTTAAAGACTCTCTCAAACTTTATTGTCTTAATATATTTTTTTTTTAATATTATCAACATATAATGAGTATTTATTACTTGAGGGATTTATATATGTATCACATATTTCTTATCTATTAAATATTCTATTTATTGATATATAATT